>NW_007729017.1:11581-25923 GCF_000696425.1 Galeopterus variegatus
GAAGCTGACCCCCGAAGCCTGCACCCTCAGGTTCCCTTGCCTGCAGGCTGCTTGTTGATTGACTCTGTAAGATACACAAGCAGGAGTCTGCAGCACGAGAGAAAGAAAGGCTCAGGGATCTTTCCTCCTAAGCCCTAAGCCCTCCCTGCTTTTCAGGACCACTGTTCTGGCTGTGGCTGTGACCCTTCACATCTTAGATGAGATCCCCAGCAAGAAGCACATGAGGCAAGGACTTGGGCTCCAGAGATTTATTTAGAAGGTGATTCCAAGACTGGGAGTAGGGAGTGTCATACAGGAGAGGGAGAAAAACAAATGTGATAGTGACATTGAGATCACTGCTGGGAGCAACTGGAATTTGCCTCTGGGGGCCTCTGAGAAGGTACAGAATGTCTCTTGGGATTCCTGTTAAGATGATGGAGGTGTGCACATTTATCTACCAGCTCCCATGCCCCACCGCTGTCCCCTCGGTGCCCCAGGGGCACTGACTCTCCCACTCTTTCTGGCTGCTCTATCAAGCAGGCCAAGCAGGTGCAGCTTCAGGGAAGGCCTTAGAAATAAATCAGAAAGACACTTGCCTCCCTTTTGGTGGAAATCTGTCAGGGTGAGACCACAGCTGCAGCTGAAATCTAAGGGGGCTGAGGAGATGTGACAGGGACACAAAAGCGTTTGCAATACCCGACAAGACATGCACGGCTCCTGCTGGGCAGCTCTCTGCTCTACAGCTTCAGGCCTCTCTTCCTTTTTTTTCCCCCATTCAAGAAGATGTTTTCCTCCCATGCTGGTCTCTGTGCTCACAGTGCCTGTTGGACCCCTTGACCCTGACTCCACTCCTGTGAATAGTTGCTTCATGAAAGTCTCTTCCACTGAGCCAGCTGAAAGGGATTCTGCTTTCTTGCCAGCACCCTGGCAGGTACAGACAGAGGATTCTGGCTGCAAAACTAAGGTATAGGTGGTTATTTCATTCATCCCTGCTGACAACAATGAAGGCATGAAACTCAACAGAAGCTGGACAGGAGGTGACATTTCAGTGTATCTTCCCACAGAGCCTTGTTGCAGGGTTGGCTAACCTGAGAAACCAAGCCGTGCCGATCGGGCTTTAACAAGGGATTTCTCCCTGGGGTATGTGCACTTTATCACAGGCCTCATCAAAGATCGAAGCCAAAGGCTAAGTCCCCAATCGTGAGTTTTCAGTAATCATGGAAACAGGAGCAGAAAAGCCTTGGGTATGGGAATACCGTCATGTTCATCTTTGTGTCCTTTCTCCTTGAGTCCCGACTGCCAGCCTTCCACCTTCTCACTTGTCAGCAGACAATAGATGTTTGCTGAACAAATCTCTGCTTCTAGTAGTATTGCCATTGTTCTCATATTTGTCAATAACTATCTTGTAACGAGAGGTTACCAAGGCAGAAATACACGTGCCACTTGGTTGTATCTATAATGATTTATCATATTCTCTATCTTTTATGTAAATCTAATTTGGTAAAGTGAGAAATAGCCCTCATTAACTTACTGAACATAATGTAAAAAGAAGCCCTTTTTGATATCTTGGAGTTCAGAGCATTGGTCCCAAAGTCTGAGGCCAATACATGAGGTGCCAAATATGCCCACGTCTTAGAGGGAGCTGTTGTACCATATATGCATTGCATGCTGAGTGAATGTGGCCAAATCTGCCACCATTGTGACACCCAACGGCCATTTCCAGGCTGTAAGACAGAAGCAAAGACTTCCCTTGGAGGCCAAAGAGCCAGTGGAGAGGACGGTTTCACTGAGGGCTGTCAATTTTTCTCCCCTGTGGAGGCAGAGACGGGTTCTTCCTGCGTACCTTAAGCCAGGTGAGAGGCAGCCCAGGAAAACCCCTCACAGAGCCTTGACGGCTGTCTCGTGGTGTTTAAGGGGCACTGGGACTGCAATGTGATTCCTACCTGGAGATTCAGCAGGTCATGGCTGGTGCTGTTCCTGCTGGTGGGTGCAGAGTTGGGAGGTGACCACCCTGGGAGCAGCAGCACTTCCAGAATGATGTGGGCCAAGGATGCACCTGAGTTTCCCATAGGCCAGCTGTGGAAGCTGTGGAGTTGGAGCGTGGGGGGTGGGGTGTGAGTAAGGGGGGTTTGATAACCCACAAAAGTGCCCCATGTAGTAAAAGTTGCCCTCTAACCTCTGCCATGTGCAAAGGCCCCGGCCTCAGCGTGCTCAGGCGGCAGCCAGGCCCACCTCGGCCTGCCCGCTCCCTTCCTCCCCTCCATGCAGGGGCCGAGAGCAGAGCCTGTGACTGGGGTGGGAGAGATGGGGGCAGAAAGATGAAACTCCCCCCACACACCCACATGCACACACTCCTTCTACTGCAGGCTTCCCAAACTGAAAGCAGGCCCCACTGGGCATAACGAGTTGAATTGTGGTTCTGCCAAAAGACATGTTCACAGCCCTGACCCCCAGAACCTATGAATGTGGTGCTGTTTGGAAAAAGGATCTTTGCAGATGTAATTAAGGTAAGGATAGATTGTCGGGGGGGGGGGGACCTAAATCCAATGACGACTGTCCCTGTAAGAGACAGAGAAGAGACACAGGGAGAAGAGAAGGCCATGCAAAGATGGAGGCAGAGACTGGGATGCTGCAGCCGCAGGCCAAGGAAGGCCTAGAACAGGGCGAACTGAGAGAGGCGAGGGAAGGCCCTCCCCTGCAGTCTTCAGAGGAAGCACAGCCCTGCTGACACCTTGATTTCAGACTGCTCGCCTCCAGAACTGTGAGAGAATGAAGTTCTGTTGCTGTAAGCCAGCACGTTTGTGGTCATGTTATGGCAGCCATAGGACTCTAATACTCTAGGGAAAGAGGGTATCCTAAGCTAGATGAAGTTTAGAGTTTAGATATTACATTGGATGCCACTGTTTGTTGTCTAAGTTTTCCTGGAAAAGTAATGAGGTTTGCCTGGGACTTCTTCCAGGGGTAGGGAATGCACGATGGAAGGTTTCTGAGGAGGGTAAAAAAGAATGAGGTTGCTCATTCTATAAACCAGTTTTGCTTTCTCCAAGGAGTCACCGCAGGGTGTCTGGCCCGTTCCTCCTGTTGCCCTCGGTGTTCCTACCCCGGCAGTTTGGCCAATAGCCCCAGAAGCGATGGAAGGTTTCTGAGGAGGGTAAAAAAGAATGAGGTTGCTCATTCTATAAACCAGTTTTGCTTTCTCCAAGGAGTCACCGCAGGGTGTCCGGCCCGTTCCTCCTGTTGCCCTCGGTGTTCCTACCCCGGCAGTTTGGCCAATAGCCCCAGAACTACACCTGTCACTCCATCAGGTCTCTCACAAGTGGTCCTGACCAGCCGTGCAGGGCGGTGGCTCTGAGCACAGGCTCCAGGCTGAGGGGGGCGTGTGCCAACCCCAGCTCCACCCCTCACCAGCTGTGTGATGCGATGGCTCTGTGAACAGGCTCCAGGCTGAGGGGGGCGTGTGCCAACCCCAGCTCCACCCCTCACCAGCTGTGTGACCTTAAGTTCTCTGTGCCTCACTTTCCTCATCTGTTAAATGGCAACACAGTCTCTACCTCATAGAGCTGCGTGGATGACACACAGTGAACACCATGGAAGTGAATTATGTCACCAGTCAGGTGACTCTGGTTTTCCCTCCACCCTAATCCCCAAGGCCTAGGAGAGTATGAGATGCTGGCCAGGCACAGCCTCCCCCTGGAGCCTCCATGAAGGCCTCTGAGATGCCCCACCAGCCCCACAAACCAGTCGCAGACCTCAACAGCAGTCACCCTCCCTTTCCCTCAGATCCAGTAGCTCGTCCTCGGACAAGAGTTGGGGGAATGTGGCGCCTGCCTTCCCATCACTCTGCTTAAGGAAAATAAAATCTGTTTCCTATGACTAATCACAGCTGGCCTGTGTGAGCGGGAGGGGATGTGGATACAGGCTGTCACCAACAAGAGCTGGAAACCAGCCTTCTTTGTGATGTGAGGTGTTGCGCAGACGTGGAACATGAGGTGTGCTTCAGATGGCACAGAGTTTACAGAGGACAAAGGGGACAATTCCAATGACACAGTGAAGAGATGCAATTTCACGCTCCAATGTGTCAGGCTGACGGGGGCCAGCTGAGACAGAGGCTCCCTGAAGTCTCGAGCGGGCCACAAACATGCCTGGAGGCCACGTCCTGCCCATCAAACATCCCCCCAGTCAAGGAAACCAAAAACGTCCTGATTCGGGTTTCTTCTTTCCCAGAGGATGTTATCCTGGGCGTGTCGGTCATTGTGTCTGACGCACTTCTTTTGGAGGCTGGAAATCACCAAATTTCCCAAATCCGTGACTCCGACCTTGGCCAGCTTTGATAACACATGGGTGTTTCCTTCATGGGTGCCTCTCCCACAGTCACCAGCCCGGAGCTCTGTGGGTCCCAGGGTGGACGGTGCGACATAGCCTTGACACTCTCTCCTCCAGGAGACCTGCCACAAGCCTGCGAGCTGGGTGGAGGTGGGGGAAAGAAGCCTGTCCTGCCACATGCCCTCTGGAGTCTCCTCTTCCTTCCCCAGATAAAGTTTGTGCTTTGGAGCATTAATTTAGCTGCCGTAGGGACGTCATCTTGTGCCAGAAGGGTCCCCTGCGGAGGAAATGGAAGTGTTTTGCATGGCAGCCAGCCATAGTGTCCAACTGGAAGAGGGGAGTGGTCTCCTTAGCAACACCATGGTGTGTGCCCAGCCAGCCCAGCCTTCTACCATTCTGGACCACACTCATTCCCGCAACTGCAGGGAGTGCCGGCTACTACTGACAGCTAAATCACAGTTGAGTCCCTCTTCAGGAATTGCCTTCTGCCAAGGGACGAGGTCTCACCCCAAGTTACTCCCTCTCCTCTGGGGGCAGCCTGCTTCCAAAGGCTGGTCAGTATGGGGCACAAACCCTATCCCCTTTGCCTCAATTGGGACAACTGCAGGGCTATGCCTGCTCTAGAGCTCTCCTGTAGGGCCAACCGAGGCCTCTGTTGCAAATGCATCGCAGCTCAACTTCTTTCTTTGCACAATCTGACTCCCCTCACTCCCCAACAGGAGTTGTTCCCCAAGCACTCACTCCTCAACAAACCTGCATCCAACATTCAGAGTCTCACTGTCTATTTCTTAGAGGCGCAGACCTGCACCAGTGTGGCCGCCTGGAGCCTTGTTAACCTCCTCTGCAGCCGGCTTGATGCAAGTGAGGATGAAGTAATGTCCTACTAGCCACACCAGAAGGATCTTTTCCTGCTTCTGGGTCCACAAGACTTTAGCAGGGCTAATCCAGGGCTGGATCTCCCAGTGTGATGTACAGGCCAGAGTCCCTTCTAAGTGATCGATGCCAGTGGTGTCATATTTTGGCATCACTCCTACTTCCTAATGCTTAAGCATCTTCCTTCATGATGGACTGAAGCCTATAGGGGGCAGCTTCCTGAATTTTCATCACAAGTTTGCAGAGTTCAGGAGACCAGCTATCTCTGGTGTCTGAAACAACGTGAAAAGTCCTGCTAAGTCCAAACTCCCAAGTCCCAAGTGTGCTCAAAGAGCCAGCGCTGCATCCAGCTCTGCATCTCACCCACTTCCCAGCCCCATCTTGGCTTCTAACCAGCTGAGACAGCTTGGACACATCCCCTTCCTTAAAGCCTTAGTTTCCTCACTGGTAAAATAGTGCTCATGAAGAACACTCTGTTTCTAAGCACTTTTCAGAATCATCTAGTTCAATGCCACTGATAGCAAGAATGCTCCTAGAACAATGTGACTGGCCAGCTTCTGCTTGACCACTTCCTGGGACCTCACCATTTCCTCAAGCCTCCCAATTTATTGTTGGAAGTGCTAGTTCTTAGAAAATTCTTCCCTACAATGAACTGGAATTTGCCTCCCTCTACTTTCTACCACTGGACCCAGTCCTGCCATAGGAGCTAGAAAGAATACATTTAAGAATACATTTAAGCTTTGTTCTATGTGAAAAATCTTCAAATATCATCCCCTTCCTCCACCAACCACCAAACAGGTTTCTCTCCTCAGGCTATGCTCCGCCAGTCCCTTTTTCATGAGCCCAGATTTCCCATCGTCCTGGTTGTTTTCCTCTGGGAAACTCCTCTGGGAAGCTTCTTCTTTACATGTAGGGCTTAGAATGGAACCCAATACTCAAGATATTATCTGAATAATAATTCCATTAGTGTATTTAGGGTAATAGTCAACTTACAGAAACTTGATTTTCAGGCCTCTTTTCAGAAAGACATGTGTTAACAGTAACTATATCATGCCACCCCAAAGTTAATGGTTTTCTTAGACTCATAGAGTTTGATTGAGTTAGCATGCATCTGGCAGCAGTGACAACTAACATGCCCAACTAACAATGACTTAAGAAACAAAATGAGACATCTATTCAGAGATTAGTGATCCAGGTTTGATGAGGGGCTCAATGATGTCACAGACACTGGCTTTGTTCTGCGCTGTTGCACTTGTAATTGGCATATTTTTGCATAATCAGTTAAAGGCAACAAAGAGAGACAGGCCTCCTTGCCCTCCCTCCCTTTATTAGGAAGCAAAATTCTTCTCAAAAATTACCCCAGCTCACTTCCCATTTGTCTTATTGGCCATAACTAGTCACATGCCTGACACTAAATTAACCACTGGTAGAGAGAATTAGGATTAAATGCAAATCAGGGGATATTCCCCTCCCACCCTGAGTTGGCGATGGCCTTTCTTCCCTGCCATGCTGCCTAAATGAGAAGGGAGTATGGCTACAGTAGACACGCAACAGCTTTTGCCATAGAACCTTAGGATACAAAGTCAGTTTAAAGTTTATGTGACCTAACCACCTTTCCAATGATCAAAGTTTCAATGCTCTACTGAACTAAATGGGGACACAATTTTCAAAGAAACTATTAGAAAGTCTATTCTTCAAATTATTATTTATAATTTAATTCTAAAGTTCTCTCTATATTGTTTGGGTCACCCACAATACGTGGATTTTCTCTTCTAAAAAGCGGCCATTCCAATAATTGAAAAGACTTTTCTCCATGTTAAAACACACCCAAACCTTTTTCCACTTTTTGTCATACAAGGTTTTGAAATCTTGCACAATATTAGCCATTATCCTACAAATGTCCTCCAGTTTTTCTGTCTGGTGCCCACTAAATTTCTGCTTCTAGTATGGTTTGACCAGTGTTAACATAGAGCCCAACTATTGCTTCCCTTGTTTTAATTTAAGTTAGTCTAATTTTAATTACAAAGTTGTATATATTTATATGTATTTTTAAAATATGTTAACTCTGGTGAACTTTAAAAGAACGCTATAAAATCTTACCTTTCATCAAATATCTTCTTTCCCAGTCCACCCTGAGTCTGCCTATATCTTCTATTTCATTCTCAACTTCCCCATTCCCTTATTCCTCCTCAAAGCCAAACACTGAAAGTCAGTGTAATAAAGCATACATGTTTCCAGAAAGAGTGCTAACCCCAGTTTTGGGGAACCTTCTCCAAGAGCAGTAGAGTTGTATATCCAATTAACTTGTTCTTCCTATGACAATTTTAGAATTACCTTCCCTGTTTTAGATTTGTTTTTCTATCAGTGCAGCCCAAGATCTCATTGCCTTTTAAGACACCACGTTTTTTAAGTCCCTGTCCCCCCATCACTTTTCTTGATTCAGTAGGAGCTTATTATTAACAACAAATATTTATGTGTGCTGCTACTCAACCAAGTCTCCTGCTTCTTGTAGAATTTGTTCAGCTGACTCTTTGGGCCACATACAGGGCCTTTAATCCATGCGTATAACATTTCATCTTTTTGGATTTGACCCATGCTTTAACAAAAACATCTTTGGATACCAATTCTGTCATCCAGCAAATTCAGTATTTCTCTCTTAACAAAGTCTAGAAACTGCCGTGAAGAATGTTCTGTAAATGTCAGACAGTGATATGTGACTCATGTCTGCTGCCAGGAATTTCAGACAATTTCACACTACATTTGTAGCTAAGCCTTTCAAATTCATGACCAAAAAGGGCTGCTTTGTCTGCATCTTCCTCTCTATTTTACATAATCACGCCTTGTGAAACTGATTCAGAATTTAAAGAAAATGTCTCTTCTAGGAATTTGAAAAAGAAAGGATGATCACAATCTTGTATGCCAGGAGGCTGGGCTATGCAGCATTGCCTCCCTTCCCCCACCTACCACCCTTTGTGAAGGTTTATTTCCAGTGGCTTCCCATGAACCCAGCCACCAAGTCTAAGCATCCTTCTCCAGCTCTATTCCATGGCCTTCACTCTTCATCTCTCCCTTCCTCAAAAGACCCTGTGACAGGCTGAATAATGCCCCCCAAAGATATCAGATCCTACTCCTTGGAACCTATGAATGTTAACATGCATGGCAAAAAAAAAAAAAAAAAAAAGATTTTTGCAGACGTGATTAAGTTAAGAATATGGAATTAGGGGCATTATCCTGGATTATCTCAGTGGACCTTAAATGCAATCACATGTATCCTCACTGGAGGCAGACAGGAAGATTTTACTACACACTGACAGAAAAGGAGAAGACAGTGTAACCACTGTATTGATTCAGCCACATGCCAAGGCATGCTGGTGCCACTAGAAGCTGGAGAGGCAAGGAACAGATTCTCCCCTAGAGCTCCCATGACACCTTGATTTTGGTCCAGTGAAACCAGTTTAGGACTTCTAGCCTCCAGAATGTGACAGAATAAATTTCTTAAGCCATGAAGTTTGTGATCATTTGTTATAGCAGCCATGAGACACTAATACAGACCCTAAGGACCTCTCTAGGAAATGCTCAAGTTCTCATCCTCTTCTCCCCACTGCATGTCGTCGGCCTGAGTTCCTCCTACATCCCCCAAATGCTGAGCAGCTTTAAAGTTGCTTTTATTTTTGTTGTCTCCATCTTTTTCTCACAAATACTTTCCATGCTCCTCAAGTTTGTCAGGCTGCCACCTCCTCTTTCACTGCTTTACTGCGAAGAGTAGAACTACCAGACACGAGCTCCCTCAGGTAGATTCTTCCTCACCAATTGGATAGTAACATTAACTACACCTAGAAGCAGAACCACCCATGGCACAATTCCAAGGAGCACTGTTCACATTATAGCCCATGTACATAATGCCCTCTGTGGCCTGCCTGGAAGACAGTGCACACACATGTACACACACAGGCACACATGCACACCCCCACTTCTCTATTCTGTCTGTTGAAGCATTGCCTTATATATCTCATGCTGTATCCTTGATCTCTCTGACCAAAAGTGCTCTTTTTCTCCTTCTTTGTTTTTCTATTAAGGCCTTCCTAATTGTAGTTAGTCTTGCTTTTGTCTTTCAATATTGTAACCTCTTTGAGCACATGTGTCTTAGTAAGTTTGGGCTGCTCTAACAAATTACCATAGACTCAGTGGCTTAAACAGCACACATTCATTTCTTATAGTTCTGGATGCTGGGGAGTCCAAAATCAAGACAGCATCAGATTTGGTGTCTGGTGAAAGCCTGCTTCCTGGTTTGAAGATATACCTCTTATCATTGTATCCTCACATGGCAGAACACAAAGAAAAGTTCTGTGTCTCTTCCTCTTTTTTGACAGTAGGAATCCCATTCATGAGGGCTCCACCCTTATGACCTAATCACCTCCCAAAGGCCCCTACTCCAAGTACTATCACACTGGGGATTAGGTTTCAGTGTACAAATTTTGGTGGGACATAAACATTCAGTCCATAGCAACAGGGTTAAGTCCTATAGGCTTTTGTGTCCCCAGTGCACCTCATAGGGGGCCTTGCGTATAGTTGGACTTCAGTACCAGTGAGACATAGATCTCAGCAGCCTGGAAGTGGTTTTCCAAGTCCCCTCGCTTGCTGACTTTAACACTTTTTAGGATTTATTAAAAATGGTCTTAAACTCCAAGCTCACAAAGAGTGGGAAGAGAGGGAGGTAGGTGGGTGGTAGAAACAATTTATGGTTCCTGTTCCTCTGAATTCTGTTCTCCTCTCCATGTTTCCCCTCCTGCACATCTATTTTCTGTATAACATCTCCCACTGTACCTCTGAGAACACTTCCTTCTTTCCCCCAAGGGGTGATTAATACAGGGTTGCATATTTAGGAAACTTTTTCTGAAGAATTAATGCAACCAGGGTGGGGAGTTACATCATGGTTTCACAGAGCACAACTTAACACTGAATATTGGCCATGCCTCTTCTTAAAAGACCGTAGCTAAGACCACCACCCAGGGTCATCTGCAGGGTAGCTCTCTGGACAGAGTCTGGGCCTCTCCATTGCACTGTGCTGCTCCTTCCCTGCCCCTTGGCAATCTCTAAGCAGAATTTCTAATTCTCAGTCATGCCAAGAATCAGCAACTTCCAGCCCCTTCCGAAACCTAGACTCCAGCACATAACTCTGCTATCAGTAAAATGCTTCACTGAACAAGCCATTAGATCCAAGACTCCAGCCCTAAGCATCAGAGCAGACATTTGAAATTATAGTTCTTTCTTTTTTTATAGACCAATTCAAACTCTTAAGCTGGGATGACCTCTCTTCAGTCCTCCCTTCCCCCACCCCAATAAAAAGAAGCAGAAGGAAGCACATACTTTCACTTCATAGCCTTACTGGTTGGTTAATGAAGACGGGTTGTTCCAGGAGTCTACCCTCTGGGATTGGTTTTACTTTACCGAGAGATAATAGCCATGGGATGCTCTCACTCTTTCTTAATCTGAGTGGGCTGGTTTCCTATGAGGTTTAATCAGAGTGAAAGGAAATGAGCTAATGCAAAACTTAACCCCTCAAACCTCAGATTCTTAGGCTTTTGAGTCATCTGTGCTATACTTTCCTTCACTTCAGTCACTGGAAAGCAGAACAGAGAGAAAGGTGTACTGGTTTCCTAGGGCTGCTAGGAATTGTGGAAGTACACTATTCAACCCCGTGCAAAAGGGAAACGGGGTGGAGGCAAGGTTGGAGGCCTGCAGAATCCCTCCCTTCTCTCCCACCTGCTGGCACTCATCTTCAACATGCATTTAAAAGGCAAGACAACAGAGAGGTGCAGACTCCGTACCTTCAGTCACAGCCTCTGCATGCACATTGCAGCCCTGCCTCTTGCCTGTGTGAGGGTCTTCCCTTTCTTTCCCTCTGTTTCCTTGCCTATATAATGAGGACAATGATAGTCCTTACTTCAAAGGCTCATTGTGAATATCATGCAGACCTGCAGTCACAGCCTCTGCATGCACATTGCAGCCCTGCCTCTTGCCTGTGTGAGGGTCTTCCCTTTCTTTCCCTCTGTTTCTTTGCCTATATAATGAGGACAATGATAGTCCTTACTTCAAAGGCTCATTGTGAATATCATGCACACTAATCAGTGTGGAGTGCTCGGAACATTTCCTGGCACATAGTTTGTGCTCAATCAATGTTATCAGCTGCCTGTATTTTCTGAGTACTTTTTGCTTGCGGGAGCCGTTGGAGGCACTAGGGATGTAAAATGACTTAAGCAAAGCTTCCACCCCAAAGGTCTAACAGTAGAGACTTTGATAAGGTAAGTGATAGTACAAATTTGTATGTGCAAGTGCTAAGTGATGAGTGACTCTTCTGGTAATCATGTGCTGGTAATTGAGAAGGAAGACAGCCTGTATACTGGCAGCCTGTGACATTTCCACTCTGGGGGGCAGAATTCATTGAAGCTCTTTCTAAAGGAGTAATGCCCTTTAGGCCATACTGGGATGACCAATATATGACATTTGTACAAGCATCACAGTTTAAGAAGAGCTACCCTATAGATCGTCTCAAGCAATCCTCACAATGACCTGTGAAACCGGTGGTGTTATTCCCTTTTTAAAAATCCTCAAATCCAGTGCTCTATGCCCAGTACAACAAACTGACTACTTAGCTTGGCACACCAGAGCCAATTGGCCAAACAACTGCATTAAAGGAGCAGATGTCATGGGGGCTCCAGGAAGGCTGAATCTCCTGATGATGACAACGACAATGATGACAAAGACAATAAAAATGATGTGCCCCGGTTTGCATCTCCTCTGGGATTTTAAAAGTGGTTTGAGAATTGCTGAGAAAACTTTAAAAGTAGGATTTAACCTGAACTTGGCTGCTAAACTTATTGAATATGAGTGCATCTTGACAGTGGGAAAGGGATTGTTAATCACCTTGCCTGCCTTAAATCATGGAGGTTTTCTTGAAAAGTCAAATACAAATGATTTTGAACATTAGATTCAAAATTCAAGAGTTTGTTCTCAAGAAACTCTTCCTTTGGGTTTAAGGACCAATACTTCTTAAAATTTTAACTTTAAATTTCTTATATTCAGCCTTCCTAATTGTTCATGATCTATAAACAAGCTTTTTTTTAAAGTAAAAGGGCCTCTGCAATTTGCTTAAAGAAAGGAAGGAGGTTGTGTAAATATAAGAATCCTTCCATAATACAATAATTCGGACTACATAGGGTCAAATTCCAGTTCTTTCACTTAGACGGTTTATATACATTTTCCTTTGTCTATAAAATAGAAATAACGGGCCGGCCCGGTGACGCACTGGATCGTGCGCCACTTGGGAAGTGCGGCGGCGCTCCCGCCCGAGGGTTCGGATCCCACATACAGACCCAGAACACTGTTCAACCCTTTACTAGTGGTCAAACAAACGTTAAATTTTATTGCAGGTAGCTGGAACAGTAGTTGTAGTGCACAGTTTAATAAGGTTTTGGCATTTTCTAGGAGGCCATGAGTCCTCATCTCTCCACCCCATCTGCTGCTACCAGTGTAGTCATCATGAGCAAGTTGCCTTGGAAATTTGAGAGCAATAGCTGGTGACTTCAGGACTTCTGCATCCAGCAGAATGTCACAGGACTCCATTCTCTCTCCCAAGGAGCATTTATAGGCATCCAGAATCAGGGAGTTTGCAGACCTGACTTGAGGAACAGCTTGTTTAAAGAGTTGTAAGAACCCGAAACAATAAGGAGAACAAAAACAAAACATGAGAAGAAAGCTGCCCCAGACATGGGTCTTTTGCTCTCTGAGGTTGTCCTGCTGTCACCTCCTCTGAGTCCACATGGGAGTAACAACCTGATGAAACATTTCTCAGAAGGCTGCCACATCCGTCTCCACAGCAGCTGGAGATGACTTCAGTGAGACCTTCCTAAGGAGCATGGCAGGCTCTTCTCCTGAACACCATGCAGATTTGCTAATGGCAACCATCTTTCCTTTTCTCTGACAACTTCCTAATTAACCTTCTGTTAAAGAAATTCAGCTATGTGCAATTCATGAGCCATGGGCTCAATAATGAACTTTAAATAATGATTTTTGTAGAACTAACATAAGAAATGAAATGATAGAACACTGTTCAACCCTTTACTAGTGGTCAAACAAACGTTAGATTTTATTGCAGGTAGCTGGAACAGTAGTTGTAGTGCACAGTTTAATAAGGTTTTGGCATTTTCTAGAAGGAGGCCATGAGTCCTCATCTCTCCACCCCATTTGCTGCTACCAGAGTAGTCATCATGAGCAAGTTGCCTTGGAAATTTGAGAGCAATAGCTGGTGACTTCAGGACTNAGCCTTTTATCTACAGCAATTAGCCAACATTACCCTGAGTTGTCTGTGTAATTTACAAGGTCTTAGGGACCTGATATTTTTTTCTGCCCCCTAAATTTGCCCAGGTAATTTTGAACTTCTGCAGAGAAGTTCTTACTCTAGGAGCCAACAAGTGTTTCAAAGACAGAATTCAATGCATCCATGAAGTTGGGTGGAAAAAAATTACAACTTTATTTTTTCACTAACCTCAAATAGATATTTAGCATTTCCTTCAACTGTAAAGGTTGGCAATAAACTACAGTACTTACAGCAGTCCCTGAAACTATTTTACCAGTAAAAATCAGATATTTTTATATCAAATGATGGTTGCTACAGACATCTTGAAATTGTGTTTACTAACATCACCACCTATAAATTCAGATAATTAATAGACCTGCCACTAAATCTTATTTAGTACATTAGTAAAGAAGCATATATTTTATTATGTCTTAAATTTGTTCTTCAAACATTTTGATCATTGTTTTTCAATATAATTAGAGTCTCCTTTGTAATCCTATGAGTTTTATTTTATGCATGTGGAAACATTACTCTCAGAAAGAGTCCTTAGGCTTCACCAGGCTGCCGATGGTTCCACGGCACAAATAATATTAAAGACCCCAGAGCAGGGGCTCAGTTCCGGCTCTTCCTACCCATCAGTGGCACATCCTTCTTGTTTCATCCTCATCTTCAATTTCTTTTTGTCCTTCCTCCAGATGCCCTCACTTCCTCCCCATCCCCAGACACTACCCTGGGCTCCATTTCTGATAACCCTTCCTAAAATATAAACTAAAAATATCGGTATTGCTTGATAAGCATGTAAAATGCAGCC
>NW_007729017.1:27526-32428 GCF_000696425.1 Galeopterus variegatus
TTTCATTCTGGATTCATTCTGTTTCATAAATGAAATGAGTTTTCAGTGGGGTCTAGATCTGGACTTTGTAGATTGCTGAGTAGGGACAATTTGACTGAAAGCCCAGGGACGTAAAATGCAACAAAAGCAATCATGTGTTCTGGGAGCTCTGAGGCAGCATGTCTGCTAGCACTTAGGGCTGGGATTAGCCCTCTCCATTATGAAGGTGAGGCCTGGCATCTTGGGATTCTTGTGAGCCCTCGGGTGGTGCTGCCTTTGGCAGAAGCTAGTGGTTGCCTGAAGACCAGCAGATCTGACTTTATCATCTCACATTTTAATTACAGAACAGGGCCTTGTAGGGACAAACAGACAATGCTGGTAAGAAACCATAGACTGTTGTGTGGTTGTGTAAAGAGTGCAAAGGACACTGATCAGAGCACAGGGAGTTGGGTCCTATCCCTTTTCTGCTCCTATACGCTGGGAGTCATTGGCAAGCCTCAGCCTCATTTATAGAAAAGGAGAATATCTGGGCCGACCCCGTGGCTCACTTGGGAGAGTGCGGTGCTGGGAGTGCAGCGGCGTTCCCGCCGCGGGTTTGGATCCTATATAGGGATGGCCGGTGTGCTCACTGGCTGAGCGCAGTNTCAAAAAAAAAAAAAAAAAAAAAAAAATAGGAGAATATCCATAGTCTTGTGTGCTTCACATGGTTGTTGTGAGGCTACAAAGAAATAATGGAGGTGAAAAAGAAAGCACCCAGAAAAGTAGAATTTTCTGCTCAAATGGATTGCATTTTTATTATATTTTGAAATGTACATTCTTCATATGTATAATCTTGGAAATCTAGTGATCGCTGAGATTTTAAAACAATTTACCTATAGCAGCAAAAGTTTTAAGGCACACAAAGATCAGGATAGATTTCTTAGGAATATGATCCACTCCTCAGGGTTCCCATGCTTATAACCTGGAAAAAGAGCATTAAATGAAATTTACCTTGATTTTAAATTCTAGCCAAAAGAGTCCAAAAATTAAGGTAAATTGGAACCAGATTATTTAAAACTCTAATCAGGGTTATGAATTTAGTCCAATAGGGAGCCATTGTATGTTCTTGAGCAGGGGAGTGACTTAAAGTACCATCTAGGAAAAGAAACTTGGCAGGGGTGAGCAAGCTGAATTGAAGGGAAAAGAAACTGCAGTCGTAGCAGTTACATAGCAGCTCCAATGCTCTGGGTACAAGGAGCTCCCTCTTCCTTGCCTGAGAGCTGGGCCAGCCAAAACAAACTTTTGAAGTAGATAAATATTTTTATTTCTAACCCATTCATCTCCCTAGACTCTGAGCCCAAGGATACTGAGCACTCTCATGCTATCCTCAGATCTTCAATAAGAGACCCACCCACATCAGTCCTACACCGTAAAGGATTCCCACCTTCAAATTTGCTCCCCACCCACTCTCAGAACTCCCTTCTCCATATGCAGTTCATCTCAGCTGGGCAAAATGAAATCAATCCCCTTGTGTCCAATGTAGGACTGCTGGAGACTTTTTACCCACTCATAGAGGACTTGTGCTTTCAAAAGACAATCCAAGTTAGCACAGATAGATCTGCACTTTATGAAATCTCGTGTAGTGATGGTGTGCTACCCCTGAGCTTGTCCTGCATGGCAGAGCTTTTTTCCTTTCTCTCCCACACTTCCTGGCTTCTTTCTCAGCTCCAGGGAGTATGTTCAGGATAGAGACAGCCTGAAACTTGGAGAAGGCTGGTGCCCTATTTGCTATAATGGAAGCCAAGCTTCCTTGGGAGAGGCCATCCTGTGTCTGCAACAGGTAAACATGGGCCCTGGCTGCTGACATTGTAGTCTCGCAGAGGGAAAAGGAAAGAGGATAGGCCCCAGGGCTGGAAATCCTTGACACCCTCTGGGACCCTTTTCTCATCGGGAAAGTGGGGCCCTCTCAGCTGTTACATTCCAGGAGTCACTGAGTTTCTGGAGGTAAGCTAGCTAGGCACAGTCTTTGGATCATAGCACATCACCTCCCATCACAGCTAAAGGTATAATTGGCCAATTAAGCGTCACCTCTAATCAGCTGTCCTGTGAGGCTATTGATCAGTTAACATTAATCAGTTAACCTATTTTGAGTATCTCCTCTACTGACTGGCAGATCTTACCAAAAGGTAGTAAAGGCACAGCCTCTGGCCTATGAGGCATTCACAGCCTGTTTAGGATGTCAGAATCGTGGGTGTAAAACAGTGTATGAGGGACAGGGTCTCTCTACCTACCTGTGCACAGCATATGATCTGGGGAGAAAGTAGGGGAGCAGGCTCAGGACCAGCCACTTTATAATTATTTCCCCCTCAAAAGCCACTTACACTTATATGCCCTATGGTTGCATGGACCCCCCACTCCCTTTTCTCCATAACAGCCTCTGGGGACCACCCATTCCCCTGCTCACTCTGTGAAGCATGAGCCCTGCCTGAGATCCCTGTGGAGCTGCAGGAGGGCAGGCTGGCCAAGGAGCATCGCAGAATTTCTCTAAAATGAGACTCTCCGTCCTGTGGCTGATGCTGTGGTTTGGGGATTTTTAATGAGCCCGTAAACCATCTTTACAGCTGTCCTTGTTTGTTTTGAAAGCACTGGAGTTATCAGCAGGATCCTGAAAGAGTTTCACTTCACTCTTAAGCAGGCCCTGTTTTTGGCTTGGCAACTGAGAGCAGTAGCCTCTTCCACGAAAGAGAAAGGAGCCAAAAAGAAATGGATTTCTAAGAAGCTTATGTACTTCAGAAAGAAAAATCGTGTCAGAGGTGAAAGTTCAACCTAGAAAAAGAACAGAGGCCAAAGGCAGGAGGCCCCTACATGGACGCGCGAGCTGCAGTTAGTTAGGAGAAGGCCCCACGCTTGGTCAAGGCTCTGCTGTCGCCACCTTGAAATTCTTATCAAGTGTGGAAGAAGGGGCCCTGCGTTTCATGTTCTCCTGAACCCCACAAATTATGTAGCCAGTCCTGGCCAACTGGTCTCTTTTCTGAGAAGTTCCTCCTTGTGTTCTCGGAGGACAAGGAGGGAGCTCATGGGAGAAAATGTCCACCTAAGATGTAAGCCTGTGTGATGATGGTTAATCCTATGTTTCAACTTGACTGGGAAACAAGGTGCCCAGATAAAACACTATTTTGGGGTGTTTCTGGAAGAGCATTTGAATCAGTGGACTGACTAAAGCAGATGACCTTTGCCAATGTGGGAGGGCATCAACCAGTCCATCGAGGACCTGGACAAAATGAAAAGGGGGAGGAATGGGGGACTTGTCTCGCTGACTGCTTGAGCTGGGACATTAGTCTTCTGCTGTCCTCAACTGGGACTTATGCCATCACCATCAACCCTTGGTTCTCAGAACTACACCACNTGACTAAAGCAGATGACCTTTGCCAATGTGGGAGGGCATCAACCAGTCCATCGAGGACCTGGACAAAATGAAAAGGGGGAGGAATGGGGGACTTGTCTCGCTGACTGCTTGAGCTGGGACATTAGTCTTCCGCTGTCCTCAACTGGGACTTATGCCATCACCATCAACCCTTGGTTCTCAGAACTACA
This sequence comes from Galeopterus variegatus, assembly GCF_000696425.1. Taxonomy (NCBI): domain Eukaryota; kingdom Metazoa; phylum Chordata; class Mammalia; order Dermoptera; family Cynocephalidae; genus Galeopterus; species Galeopterus variegatus. The sequence continues at coordinate 31,079 of NW_007729017.1, forward strand.
CCACCAGCTTTCCTGGATCTCCCACTTGTGGACAGCAAATCATGGGACTTCAGCCTCTGTCATTGTGTGAGCCAATTCTTTATGATAAATCATACATATAGGGAAGGGGGGGTCTGTTTCTCTGGAGAACCCTGACTAATGCACACTGTAAGCATAAGTCCTCCTGGAACAAATCAGATTTCAGCCTTACCCCCAGGTTCCTTTCTGAACTGGCTGGACTTTCCCCAGAAAAGCAAATCTGTCCTAAAGCAAAAGTCTTTGTTTGGCCTGGGGTGTCCAGTTGAGTTCAGGCACTCACCAAACTACATCCTGAATAACTTCTGAACCCTTAGGTCACAGAGCCTCCTTAGCGGACCCAGAATTAGGGTGGGTCTAGGAGCTGTATTCATTTCCTAACCTCTGCTCTAACAAANGGAACAAATCAGATTTCAGCCTTACCCCCAGGTTCCTTTCTGAACTGGCTGGACTTTCCCCGGAAAAGCAAATCTGTCCTAAAGCAAAAGTCTTTGTTTGGCCTGGGGTGTCCAGTTGAGTTCAGGCACTCACCAAACTACATTCTGAATAACTTCTGAACCCTTAGGTCATAGAGCCTCCTTAGAGGACCCAGAATTAGGGTGGGTCTAGGAGCTGTATTCATTTCCTAACCTCTGCTCTAACAAATTACCACAAATATAGTCACTTAAAACAACACAAATTTATTCTCTTACAATTGTAGATACCAGAAGTCTAAACTCAGTCTTACAGGCCTAAAATCAAGGTTTCTGGAGGCCCCACGAGAGAGTCTGTTCCTTCCTTCTTCCAGCATGTGTTGGCTGCCAGTAGTGCTTGGCTTGTGGCCACATTACTCCCATCTCTCCTCTGTGGTCACATTGTCTCCTCTTCTGCCTCTGTCTCATAAAGACACCTATGATTACATTTGGAGCCAGCCTGGATAACTTCCCCATCTCAAGATCCTTAACCTAATCACTTCTGCAAAGTCTTTTTTGCCGAATAAAGTAACATTCACAAGTTCCAGGGATTCACATGTGGACGTCTTTGGGGGCCATTCTTCAGGCTACCATAGATCTGCCGTGGAAGTTGATGCTCTTCCAGAAGCCCTGTGGCTTCCAGCTGCCCCAGACCCACCCTAGAACTCCCCTCCATGTAGCTCCCCACTCTAGGCCAGAACTTCCAGTGGGCCCTGGTGTTGCTTTGCCTCCCACAGATTTGTCACCCTTTTCCCCTGGGTGATGGAGCCACCAAAGATTACTCAAAGCCCATTTCTTCTGAGCAGTGAGAAGCCCCGAAAAGGGGTTAATCTTCTGGAACCCTCAAGAGCAAGGCATTCCTTCCATTTGGGAAATTAACCAC
>NW_007729017.1:33349-35033 GCF_000696425.1 Galeopterus variegatus
GGGGAAAATTTCCTGTCCTTTGCAAGGTCAATATTTGAAACTGAAAGGCTTTGGAAAGCCAGGCCCTGTGAAGTACATTTGCTTTATGCATATTCCACACCCTCGCAGTGGGTCCACACCTCTGCAGCACCACCTTCCTCACCTCCACCAAGGTGCACCTGTAAGCAAACTTTTCAAGAGGGAGAAGAAGAAGAAGGGGGAGGAAAAGGAGAAGGGGCAAAGGGAGGGAGGGTCGCCTGGATCTTGCTCTGTGTCTAGCTGGTTAATAAAATACACTGAGTTGGGCCAAGATGCTGCTCGCCTCTAATGATGGTGTGCAGAATCTTAATACTTAGTTTGACTAATAAGATAACTTCGGGCCCTGAAGAGGCCCAGGAGGAAGAGGCCTTTCATTAGGCACTGAAAAAAAAAATAAACTAATTTACCAGTATGCAGAGCTGGCCAGTGGAACCCATTAAAGACAGTGGCCTTTTATGAACCCAGAGAGGTTGAGCTCCTCAGGGCCTGGTCTGCCTCTGTTCAGCCTTAGAATCTGGCTGATGACAGAACAAGGCACACAGGAAAACGAGGATAGGTGCCCTGTTTTCCAAAGGGCTGCCTGCTGTTCCATCTCCTACTCTGGACAGTTCATACCCCAGACGAAGTGGCCTAAGGTTTTTTACCAGCAATAAAAAGCCCAGACAATATTAGTCACTTGGAAATGGGCCTGGCACTCTGGGAGGAATTTAGCATAACTTGGATGCTGTTCAGAGCCAGCCCCGAGCTCCATGAAGACTGTGGGGTGTTCTCTTTGTCTTTCTTCTCCCCTTAGGGTCCCTTCTAACTGCTCTTTCTCACAAAACTCACCAAACATGCAACCCCCACTGCTTGACACTGTCCCCATCTTTGGTGTCCTGCCAGGAAGGGCTCAAGGAATAGTGGAGGGATATAAATAAATTTTTTAAAGAAAGGGTGAATAACATACTAAAAAACCAGATGGGTGACACACATAATTTGTATGGAAGTTCAGAAGGGAAAGAGCTTTGGGAGGTTATGCCTGGATTTGGCCTTGAAATGTGAGCCAGACTCAGGCAACAGAAGATAAGGGCGGTGGATGGCAGGATTCCAGGAAGAACGAGGAAAAGCTACAAGAGAGAATCAGCAAGAAGTCTGGTTGCACCAAAAAGGCAGGGCTGGAATTAGGGAGGACTGGGGAGCATCCATTAGTGCCACAGTCTGGTCTCGAGGGGACAAGGCATAAACCAAGGTGATGATAATAAGAATGAAGGGCAAGACTTGGTAACTGAGTCTATGTGGCCAAAAGAGAGTTATCCACCCACCCACCCACTCACCCCAGTGCATGGTCCTAGCCTTCCCCATCTAACCACTCTCTCCAGACCCAGGAGTCCCCTTGGATCTTTTCTCTTTTGCTCAGAGACCCCATAGCTAAACACCATCAGCTCCGGCTTTAAAACATATCCCAAATCCAATCACTTATGGGTTTTTTTTGATAGCTTACAGAAATTCTTATTTTATTTTACTTTACTTTTTTAAAAAATATTATTATTATATAATGTAAACATTTTTTGTGGCCCTTTACCAATTTCTCGCTAAGCTCCCTCCACCTCCCCCTTTTCCACCTCTGGTGGCCTCAGTTCCATTCTCTCCTTTTGAAAGTTCAAGGAATTATTGTGATTGTTGTAGC
>NW_007729017.1:35801-36981 GCF_000696425.1 Galeopterus variegatus
AGCTCCCTCCACCTCCCCCTTTTCCACCTCTGGTGGCCTCAGTTCCATTCTCTCCTTTTGAAAGTTCAAGGAATTATTGTGATTGTTGTAGCTTTCTTTTCTTTTTTTTCCCCCTGCTCCCACTTATGAGTAAAGACATGTAGTATTTTTCTTTCTGTACCTGGCTTATTTCATTTAACTTAATTTTCCCTAAGTTTATCCATGTTACTGTGAATGGCAGAATTTAATTCCTTTTTATGGCAGAGTAGTGTTCCACCGTGTTTATATGCCACATTTTCCTTATCCCTAAATAGGATCATTTTACCCACCTTCACTGATACCTCTCTAGTTCAGGACACCATCCCTTGTCCATGTTACTGAAACCGCCCCATGGCTGGCCTCCCTCTGAGCATGCTTGCCTCATCGCAGTTTATCCTCCACAGCTGCATAAATCTAAGCAAGCCACTGCACTGCTTAAAGCCTTCCAATGGCTTCCCACAGCATCCGGAATTAAATCTAAACTCTTTATCAGAGCCAAAAGCCCTCCCTGACCTGCCCCAGCCCTGCTGTTTGAATTCAGTAGTATCTCAAACCATTCCAGAGATGATGCAGCCCTGCTCCAGAATAGTACCAAATGTCCTAACTTCTGGCCAGCATTTACTATGTGCCAAGGATTCTTCCAAGTGCTTTATATGTAGTAAATTGTTTAATTCGCCCGTCCTCCCAAACAATGCAATAAGTAAAATCCTGTTGTCCTTACCAATGAAAGAATTGAGACATAGAGAGTTTACATAAGTGGCAGAACTGGGGTGAGACCCCAGGCCCTCCCATTGTACTGAACCCTTCCCCACCTTCTGTGGCTGGTGGAGGTGATGGTGCAGATCTGTAAATAACATGAAGGGCAGCTCAGGCCATGCTGCAGAGTGAGAAAGCAGACCTCCGCGCACACACATCCAGTACACACTTCTTCTGAAATATGTTATGTTTTCCTCCTGCACGTGTAGAAAATAGAGTAAAAAGATACCAACAAAATGTTAACAGTGATTATCTCTGAAAATGGGAGAATGGTGCTTTCTGTTGTATTTTTTTTCTTGAATTTATAACTGTAGTGACAAAAAAATTTGTACAATAACATGGAATAAGTCTTTGCTCAAATTTCACCTCAGTGAGGCTTCCCCCATCCTTACACACTTACCCCCCC
>NW_007729017.1:38044-39132 GCF_000696425.1 Galeopterus variegatus
GGTAGAAAAGATAAAATTGGCACACCTGTATGGGGCACTTTCTGCAAATGGAGCTTGCAGGACTGGAAGCTGCTCTGGGTGGAGTCAGTGAGTGGGGGGGTGAGTGAATGCAAAGGCCGAGAATATTACCGTGCATCACTGTAGACTTTATAAACACTGTACACGTAGACTACAATAATTTATTTAAAAACATCAAGTAATTGTGCTACGATATTACTACAGTTATGGCGTCACTAGGTACAGGATTTTTTCAGCTCTGTTGTAATCTTATGCGATTATAGATCCACTATCATTCATGCGGTCTGTTGTTGTTTGGAACATTGTTGTGCAGTGCGTGGTTGTAGTTGAATGAAAAGAAAAAGCTATGTCATTTTCAGAAACCCACATCATAGGCAATCTCTTCACCTAAGGCAGAACCAGACTGGAGGCTGACACTCCTGCGGGTCACATGTTCTTACCAGTTTGGGAAAAAGTGCTTGCGATTTCAGCACCATGCCCCCACTCCCCAGGGAGATTACTGCCAATGGCCAACCAGCTGTTCGCCTGGCGGCCTGCTGGGGCACCTGCTCATCCTATCTTACAGGGTGTAGGGAAGCCTGCAGCCCCTGGAAACTTCACTCTCAGTCAGCTTCATGTTAACTCCTCTTACCCCCATTTGTGGAAGGGGTCCGGCTCTCTTCCCAGCCAGGGGTGGAACAGCTGGCCAGGGCACTGTAAACAAAGCCAGGTGCTAGCTGCTTCCTCCCCAGCAGCCAATGTTCAGAGGCTTAGCTCAACCCTTGGCCCCCAGACTCCACTATGCAATTTGTATACCCTCTTCAAGAGACTTGGGATAGAAGCACAGTCCCCAGAGGCACCCCATTAGAGACAGCCAGAGAGCTGAAATTTTCCTTCTTGCAAAATGGGACATTCCTGGCCCCATCAATCTAACAGACAATTTGGTATTTTAAAACAACTGGAGGAAAAACTAGAGAACTCTTACTTTTGAATCTCCCAGAAAAACGATACTGTTCTTGTTACATATATGAGTGTTTTTAATTTAACTTTTATAAACGTTAAAATATTATTTTGAAAACATCAAAAAAAAA
>NW_007729017.1:40190-42428 GCF_000696425.1 Galeopterus variegatus
AAAAAAAAATCCATCAATCATAATCCCACCATCGTAAAATGTCAGTTCTCACCTTACAAAGTCCCTTTCCAGCCCTTACCTGTCTGTATACATATTATCAGGTCATTATAAGTATATTCTACATACAGGTTTGTGTTCTCAAAAAGAAAAGGGGTAGTAGAAGACAGGAGAGCATCCCTGAAATATCAACCAGCCACCATTGCCACTACACCAACCATCCCGTTCTCCCCAGGTGCTCCAGCTCGGCAGTTCTCAGAACTTTGTTTTTGTGAACTCTTCACATGCTTAAAACTCATCAAGGACCTCACAGAGCTTCAGTTTGTGTCAGTTCTATGAATCAATATTCACTGAATGGAAATTAAAACTGTGAAATTTTAAAAAGTTTATATATTCATTAAAGATAGTAAGAATTCTACTACATGTTATCATGACATATTTTTCTGAAAAAGTAACTATTTCCCAAAACAAATGAAAATTTAGTGACAAACCGGTATTGCTTTCAATTTTTACAAATTTATTTAAAGTCTGGCTTAACAAAAGACATCTGGAATCTCATCTCTGCTTCTGCATTTAATCTGTCGTAATATATTGCTTTGGTTGAACTATATGAAGAAAATCCAGTCTCACACAGACATGTAATTGGAAAAGGAAAGAATGTTTTTAATAGTTACACAGAGGGCTGGCTGGTTAGCCCAGTGGGTTAGAGCACAACCTTGTAACCCCAAGGTCAAGAGTTCCGATCCCCATGCCAGCCACCCACCAAAAACAAAACAAGAAATAGTTACACAGAGCTTCCTAATGTTGACACATCTCATTATAAAATATCCCCCCAAACCACATTTACTTATATCACCACTGAGCTCATCAGAAAAGTCTTTAAGAGGCCGGCCCGTGGCTCACTCGGTAGAGTGCGATGCTGATAACACCAAGGCCACAGGTTCGGATCCTGCGTAGGGATGGCCTGTTTGCTCACTGGCTGAGTGTGGTGCTGACAACACCAAGCCAAGGGTTGAGATCCCCTTACCAGTCATCTTTAAAAAAAAAAAAAAAAAAAAAAGAAAAGTCTTTAAGTATTGGGAAGCTCTTAAGTGCACAATATGGACAGAAATTTTCCAAAAATCTTTGCTTAAAAGCTTGAATTTTATCATTGGCAATACATATGATCAGTTGTTTTCCTTGAAGTGACAGAATCACTTTGTTCTGTTTTCATAAAATATCTGCCAAATATTTCAATCTGAATAGCCATAGTTTGTCAGTCATTTGTCAAGTAAAGATGGTTCTCCATGAAAAGTGTGGTGTGTTCTGCTTATAACTAAGATAACTGCACAGCTGGTTTTGCTTCTGGCAGCCCATGTGCCGAGGCTTTGAAGCAGAAGTGTGTGGCCCATGCTTGCCGTTTCACCACAAGGAGTATTACAAAGATGAACATGCACTTGTCTTTTTACAAAAAAATAGTGAATGTGTGGTAGTAAAAAAGCACATTTTAATACCAAACTATTAAGGCATAAGGTCACTGCCTTAGTTCATGTTAGGGTGTCAGATTGATCCACTAGCGCTTTTGCTCCACATAACATCATAGTAGTAGTATGAGAATGGTTTCACCTTACAGACATCTCAAAAGGAGCCCAGAGACCCCAAGGGTCTGTGGATCACAGTCTGAGAGCCACTGCTCTGGGGAAATGTTGAGATGGGCCACTCTAGGCAAAAGAATACTTGTTTCTGTGGCTTCGGCCTCAGATCCCCTATCTGGGGTGAGCTAAGCTGCACGTGTGTGAGTCATAAGGACTCTTCTGATCCCTCTACCGTAAGGCTGTATGAAAAGAGAACCAAGGGTCCTCCTCGGCCACTTTTTTCTGGGTCAAACCCCTTTTCTTGGCCCTCGAGGTCCTACTACTCTGGTGATGAAAAGACACACCTAAATACATCCCAAAGAAAAGACTTGTCCTTCAGGCCTGCAGCGGAGTCACCTTGAACCACTTACCACCTTCCCTGGGCTGAACTTTGGGCTAGTAGAGGCTTCCCAGGACAGGGAATCTTCCCAAGAGGGAAGAAGCCCCAGGCCTGCTTAATTCTCCACCCAGCTAGGGCCAAAAATATGAGCAAGGGTTTTTAACTTACCAGAAATGCATCCCCTAGCAGCTTTGTTCAAAAATATATCCATAGCAGAAACGGGCAATGGGAAGATTGGAGCTCTCTCCTCCCAGCATTTGATGAGAGCCACAGATCCTAGCAATTCCC
>NW_007729017.1:42868-48812 GCF_000696425.1 Galeopterus variegatus
AAATACATCCCAAAGAAAAGACTTGTCCTTCAGGCCTGCAGCGGAGTCACCTTGAACCACTAACCACCTTCCCTGGGCTGAACTTTGGGCTAGTAGAGGCTTCCCAGGACAGGGAATCTTCCCAAGAGGGAAGAAGCCCCAGGCCTGCTTAATTCTCCACCCAGCTAGGGCCAAAAATATGAGCAAGGGTTTTTAACTTACCAGAAATGCATCCCCTAGCAGCTTTGTTCAAAAATATATCCATAGCAGAAACGGGCAACGGGAAGATTGGAGCTCTCTCCTCCCAGCATTTGATGAGAGCCACAGATCCTAGCAATTCCCCTGTTGTTGGACACTGCACTGCTTCTAATAGTTCACCAGTATAAATAATGCAACAGCAAACATCTTCAAATATGTCATCTTTTATCTTTGGAATTCTTTCTTGAGGTTGATCCTTCTACTTCTCGGTTTTAGTGAACATACACCTGGCATCTGGCAGGAAAACACTTTTATGTTATGGTATTTGATTAGATACCTGGGAACCCTATGATCTGTGTATACCATACCCTTGATTCCAATAATAAGAATTGTTATGTTTTCACAGGAAATGTTAGTAATACAAGTGGTATTAACCAATGAATAGATGTTCAGTTACTAGACAGGGAGAACCAAGGTAATGTTGAGGGGACAGGATCCAGACAACAGGAGGTAGTGACAGACACAGAAGGTTCTGAGGGTCTATGCAAATTGGACTCTGTAAAGATGTAGGTGAGTAAAGAGTTGAAGTATCAGATTTGAAGCATTACACAAGAAATTATTCTATAGACAAAGAGGCTAGTATAGTGGTTAACAAATATGCATTTGGGGTCAGATGTACCAGGATTCAGTTTCGAGTTCTACAAATTAGGTGCATGGCCTTGGAAAAGTCATCTCAACTCTCCAAGCCTGGGTTTCTTGCCTCTAAATGGAAGTTGTGAATGTTCCTGCAGTGACAGGGCTCCTGCACCCTCTGGCTTCCTCTTAGATTTGGCAGATGCAGAGCCCCAGCTGATGAGAGGAAGGGAAGAAAAGAAGGTCGAGGTGTATGTCTGCTAAACTCCCTCCTTGTGAGGATGTGGCTGCTCCTCTCTACAACACTCCCTTTCCTTCCAGGTTCCAGTACCCTCCCCCTCCCCTGTCCCTTCAGCCCTAGGGGCGGTAATCACTGTGCTGCTGCTAGCCTCAGGTCCTTGGCACTGTCCCTTGTGGTTCCCCTATTCTTCCCACATACTTTTGTAACTCAGCCCTTAGTAAATAAACCCTGCTCAAATCCTCCTACTCTTAGTGTGCCATCTAATTCCTGTGGGGACCCACACAAATACAATGTTCTTCCCCTGCTTTTCTCTGTATGGCAGGGCACTACATTCCCCAGGCCCTCAGGCTTCCAGGCGGATCCAGTCAATAGGGACACTGGCTGGTGCAAGGTGGGGTCTCGCAGATGCACAAATCCTTCTCTGCTTTCAGAGGCTCTGGCTTCCACCTGGTGACTGCCCTTCCCTTTGCTTCCCACAATTGCTGCTCTCCAAGTCGCCTCACCATTGTTGTGTGGGTCTTCACCTCTTCCACCACCTGCATAGTCAATTCCCTGGATTAAATTTCTTTTGGTTTAAATATTTAGAGGAGTTCTGATGTCCTGGTTGGACCCTGACTGATACATTCTCTGAGCCTCAGTTCACTCATCTATAAAACAAAGCTAATAAACAATATCTATCTCAGAACACTGGGAGAATATTAATGGATAAAGAACACATGGTAACTGCTCAATAGATATTGACCATTATTAGTCTCCCCAGAGTTTGGGTGGCTCTTGGGATAAAGCCCATTCTCTGTAATATGATATAAAGTCTGGCCCATCTTCCCTTCCAGTCTCATCCCTTCCTCTCCATCCACCCCCCCACCCCCCACTCCACCCACCCCTATAGAACCTCCGGTTTCTTAAAGTCTTTCATTATTCCCTATATTAACCCTGGCACAATTCTGCTTTTACTTTATTATAATTGTTTTTCTTTGTCCATCTTCTCTGCTAAAGCTGTGGGGTCCCCAGCATCTCCTCACAGCTGGCACATACTAAATGCTCAATAAATATATATGGATAGAAAGAAGGAAGGAAGAAAAAAAGAAAAGAGAAGAGGGAGAGAGAAAATGAGAGAGGGACAGGTAGGCAAGTCATTGTAAGAAGCACACTGTCCCAGAGATCCTGGCAAAATGGTGGTCAACAATCCAGACCAGTATGTCAAGGGTAAAGGCATAGACAACAGCTACTTGTTGCTAGGGGACAACGGATCAGAAATGTAGATGGAAAATAATGCAAGTCTGCACAAAGGAACCACAATGTGAGCATGAAACTGAGATAAGTCTCCAGCCCAGTTAGGAGCTCAGTATTCACTTCCTGCTGACACAGGAAGCAGCTCCACCACCCCCCACGTGAGGTAAGAAAAGCAAATGGTGGCGTTTGGTAGGAAAAGGAGTGAAGGGAAGTATGTGTGGCTGATTCTGACAGAAACACAGGCTGTAGAGCTCTGAGCATGTTCCTTGAGTCAAATGTTTCAGGTGGCTTTCAAAAGTCCCAGAGCATGAGGACAATCCCACCGCCCTCTCTTTTATTTCCCCTTTCACCATGGAGCTGAGTTTCGTGACTGAGCTGTCTGAATGACCAAACCAACCAGGCACCTCATCTTCCTTAGCACTGGTGCAGAGGAGCAGGGTATTCGGGCTGCATATCCCACAGTGGGGAGGCTGATCCCTCCTTCCACTTCCCCCCCACCCCCAAGCTGGTAAGGATTGGGTGAGGGACAGCTCATGTTCCTGTCATGAAATGGAATGCACTACTGGGACGTGATTCATGTCTGTAGACACATAGTATTACTGAGAGCTAGGCAGGAAATTCCATTTTCTGTCTGGTGTTGTAAAGCCTCTTCAAAGTTTGATAGAGGCTGGATGAGCAATAGTTTTAAAGTGAGCACTTGTTATCTCTTCAAGGATTGATGCCACAGACCCATCACCGACTTCTGAGAAAACTTTACAACCCCCTCCTCTTCCTCCACCCCACTCTCTCTCCCCCACACCACCAGCACACACACACACACAAGCGAAAGTTCTTTGGAAAGAACATCATACAATATGAGGCACACTTTAGACTGAAGTATGTTGCTTGTTTTTAAGACAGAATGAATTTCCTTTAATTTATGAGAAATAAAGAGAAACATTTAAAAGACTCAGGGCTGGCTGGTTAGCTCAGCTGGTTAGAGAATGGTGTTGTTAATACCATGGTCAATGGTACAGATGCCCATACCAGCCAGCTGCCCAAAATATAAAGGCTTGCAAGGACAAATAAATACGGCTCTCAGCTGCTGTTCAATAAATGGGGAAAGCAGGGCCGTTAGGGAGAAGAATCGTCTATAAATTAACTTGAATTATGGCTTTCCTAAAAGGAAATGGAAATGAAAGCTTCCCCTCTGATCAGAGAAGCAAAGTGTATTTTCTTTTAATTTTTTAATAATGTGTTTTGCAGGGAACTACATACTTTACAAAAAGGGCTAGATATCAGTGAAATACAAGATCTTAGTGAAAAGATTATGGAGTTCACAAATTACTGGTGGCAACAGTTTATAGGAAACAATTCCTCAGCCATCTTAACAAAAATAAAAATTTGTGTTTTAATGAACCTGTGCCAAGGGAAGCTATGAGTATGAGAAATCTTTAGGGTCAGAAGAGATCAGGACTTTTGCTCAATGACTAAATAGTGTTTAACTGGTTGATTAATAAGGACGTATTTCAAATTCCTCGAGATTTAACAAGACAACAAATCGCACTTGTTTAGATTTCTCCTTTGGACCAGTAAGAACACTTGGACACACTTTCCCGGAAGTGAGGGGATGCTCCCTCAGCCCATTTCCAGACTGCTGAGCCCACCGACCCTGAAGTCACGCATAGCTCAGAACATCAGAGGTGGCCTCTAAGTTGAAAGACATTTGGTCAAAGCCTTCTGTCATCTATCAGAGGGGGGATCTAGAAGCTTTTTGTAAATCCAGGTACCCCTTCTCCCCAGCAAAAAACCAAAAACCAAAAATACTTTGCTTCCCTGATGAGAGGGGTCATTTTTACTTCCTTTTGGAGAAGCCTCCGTTCAAGTTCACATGAACTTGATTTATAGAAGACTCTTCCCGCTCTTTTCTCCCGGTCCCCTTTATTGAGCATGGTGAAAAGTAGTGAAGTCATCCTGGTCTCCTCTTCTCTGGCTATTTATCCACCTTGTCTGGCCAGTTCTTCTTTTCTCTTTCTTATCTCTGTCCTGTTACTTTGCATTACAAGTTGTAACAGCCTCCCCTTCCCTCGGTCCCTTCCCTTTCCCCTGAAGTCTAACCCTTTCTAACACTCTCAGCTGTCACTGCCCCTCCACGACTCCATTCCTTATTCTCCCCCACTCTCTTCACTATCTGCCACTCCCCACTGCTTCCCTAGTTAGGCAATTTTTTTCTTCTACTGGCCGGGCTTGTTCCTGTCTTCCTTCTCTTTATCCATCAATTTCCCCCTCCACAAACAGTCCTTACCCTTCTCTGCAGACAGAGCACACCTCCCCACCAAAGCCCAGCTTCTCATGAAGTCTCTCAATGACTTCTCACGTGCTTCCCTTTCTCTAAGCTCCCCCAACACAAAGCATCTGCGGTGCTCAGTTTAGCATCTGATTGAATACAGTTCTGGCTCATCCTCAGACTGTTCTGTTTGTGTGAATCTTGTCTTCTACCAATATGATAAGCCTTTCAAGGACAGAAAGTTCGTTTTCTCTGCTTTCATGTATTTTGTGACTGTAGAAAAGTTTAGAAGAGAATGCATGATTCAAGTGGGGTCCATGGACATCGTCATGTGGTGGAAAGGCCTTGGGAGTCAGGCAGACTATTCTTGATTCTGCTGCCTACTCACTCCGTAGGTGAAACCTGTGAGTCTCAGTTTTCTCACCCGTAAAATGGTGATATTAATACTTTGTAGAGTTGTTATAAATATTAAATGTCATAAAATATGTAAAGCCTCTTACAAATGTTTGGCCCATCATTATATGCCCAATAGATGGTAGCAACTTCTATTATTATTAAACTCTGGAGAAGGTAGGTGGAAAGATTCAATCTGGTAGTGGGTTGGACTCACTAAAGATGACCCTTGACCCTAGATCCCTAACTGATAGAGAGAGAGAAAGCAAGAGCGGACTTACTATCTGCTGAGCCAGGACATGGTCGACTTGTGTCTGGGACACTGTTAAATGGTCTGGAGGAGGTTTCCTTTATAAGGTGAGAAGGAAAGCCTGTCCAGATGGGACCAGCATACCAGAGGCTCATTCCTTGAGCCCAACTCAGAAGCTCCTCATCGCAGAGATAATGCAGGACCAAATTGTAGAGGCTGAAGTTGTCAGGCAAGAGCAATGCCCCAGGGATGAGAAACAGGCACCTGGCCTTGGCAGAGGGATTGTCCAGGCAGCAGGAGTTGGGCTGGCATTGAACGTATGAGGAATAGCTGAACCAATCCTGCAGCAACTTGGATGCTCAAAGGCACAGAGGAATATGAGGGGTACAATAATAGTAACAAAGGAAAGGCTGTCCAGATGGGACCAGCATACCAGAGGCTCATTCCTTGAGCCCAACTCAGAAGCTCCTCATCGCAGAGATAATGCAGGACCAAATTGTAGAGGCTGAAGTTGTCAGGCAAGAGCAATGCCCCAGGGATGAGAAACAGGCACCTGGCCTTGGCAGAGGGATTGTCCAGGCAGCAGGAGTTGGGCTGGCATTGAACGTATGAGGAATAGCTGAACCAATCCTGCAGCAACCTGGATGCTCAAAGGCACAGAAGAATATGAGGGGTATAATAATAGTAACGAACTCTTACGTAATGCTCTTATGTATGTGCCTGCACTGCACCAGGAGCTTTATATAGTAAC
>NW_007729017.1:49399-50224 GCF_000696425.1 Galeopterus variegatus
AACTCTTACGTAATGCTCTTATGTATGTGCCTGCACTGCACCAGGAGCTTTATATAGTAACTTCTGTAATTCTCACGACAACCCCATGAGGTAGCTATCATTACCGAGCTGGCTAGTCTCTGTCTACCTCTCCAGATTCCTTCTCTGCCCTGCTGCACTCTGCTCTGTACTCTGGGAAGCTAGCTTTTGTGGATGGCCTCAGCCTGGCTCCCTGCAGTCTGGATTCCAGTTGGATTCAGCCATTGGGGGCTACCAGCAGGAGGCACCCATATCCAGGCATGGGAATGGTAACATCAAGGTTGGGAGACGGCAGTGACACTTCCTCTGCCAAAAGCCACAGCTCCTGGTGCATAGCCCCCTCCTACAGGCAAAGCCATAGCTCCCCTCCATTCTGGTAACACCCCAGGGGCCTAGGGGCAGTATTGGCTCCCTGATGTTGCCAGCTCTGGGGTGCTTCACTGCCCCTGGTGGGTTTCCCATGATCTTGCCCACTTTCGTAAGTAGTCTCTTTACTTAACTCTTCTCAACTTAAGAACACATCTGCTTCTTGCTGGAGCCCTGCCAGGGATACAAGCACCACATAATGATCTGATGCATCTACTGCAGCTTGAAGACCAGTGTCCCAACCTCATGGTGCATCATCCCCAGTGCCCATCCATGTTGGTGATGGTGTTCTTTACTCAGCCCACTGATTCAAATGCTGATTGCTTCTGAAAGCACCCTTATGGACATACCCAGAAGACATGTTTTATCAGCTATCTGAGCATCCTTTAGTCCAGTCAAGTTGACATAAAATGAACCATCACAGGCACTGTCCTCTTGCTC
>NW_007729017.1:51215-61544 GCF_000696425.1 Galeopterus variegatus
CATCCTTTAGTCCAGTCAAGTTGACATAAAATGAACCATCACAGGCACTGTCCTCTTGCTCTTACTCTGGTCCCTGAGTCTGGCCTGGCTAGCCTTTTGTGTCCTTTCTCAGCTTCAGCTACCTCCCCAGTCTGTCCAGATCTCCATCACCTTACTCTGGTGGCTGACCCTGTTCCTATACTTGTACCCTTCACTTGGGGTAATTCACTTGAGATAATTCCCAGTAACATCTTGTTCACGTTCCCACACCGGTTCTCCCTTCAGGCTCCATCTTCACCCTCTGATTTGAGCATGAATGTCCTGGTTCCCTTCCTGCCTGACCAACCACCCACACTAGGACAATACTCTGCTGTTATGTATTTTTTATAAATACAGATCAAAGATAGAAGGGAAAGATCTTGATTTTTAACCAGTCCACTTGAACCACCTGTAGTTTTCAAGTTACAGAAAAGAAAAAAAAATCAATTGAAAAAAGGGGTGGTTTGTAACATCACATTCTGCCAGTCACAACTGCTAGGATTTTGTTTATCTTCCGAGGCAGCTTGACACATCACACAAAAGGAACCCATACCTCAGGGTAGTGAAAACTTAAAATCACAGTAAAACCCATTAATTTGAAATTGATTCTGAATCAGTAAACAATAGGATCTAGTGCAAAAAGCATAAGACAGAGTGCCTGGCACATAATGGGGACCCAATAATATTTGTTCAATGAGAGTCCTGATACATTATTTTTAGTGCAAGCTTTATTGATAATTATTCTCAATATGACCCTGGACAAAGAACTTAACTTCCTGGGGCCTCAGTTTTTTTCATTATTGAATGCAGGCATCTCTATGGTTCCTTCCAGATCTAAAATTCTATTTAATACAACTGGGCTAAAGTTTATTTTTGCACTATCAATAAAATAGAAGTTACCATCAGTTCTTTGCTCAAATGTCTCCTTATGAGAGAGAGCCTTCTTGGTAATTCTATATTAAATAGTGTCTCTTTCCCTCCCATTATTCTCTAGCCTCTTACTGTTTTATTTTTTCTTCATAGCACTATTATCTATTTATTTATTATTTGTCTATTGTCTCCTGCCACTAGAGTTTAAGTGCCTTGAAAGTAGAGCTTGGATTTCATCTGCTGTATTCACAGCTATAACCCCAGCACCTAGAACAATGCTGGACACATAGAAGGGTCTCAATGCATAGTCATTGAATTAATGTAGGATTTAAACAAGCTATGAAGAATATAAATCGGGGAAGAATATGTACCCTAATTAAGAAAGCAAACTTTTCAGGTACTCTTGACACTGTTTCAGAAAAACTCATTTGCTTTGAATTAATGCAGCTAACTGCAAACCGCTCTCCTTTCTTAAAACCAACTCTCAGGCAATGCTTTGCCATCCTAGTCCTAATTATTCTTCATCGTGAAGATAATTCAACTGCACACACTTAAAATGATTAAAATTCAGTTTTATTTGTTCAGACTGGCTTTCCCTAATTACAGTCTTTCCAATCAATGAGTTTGGTAGCACATAGTTTATTGTCACACGCTGTGCTTCTATACCACTTGAAGGCATGTTTTAGAACAGTGTTGTGTTCCAGTTCTGTACGAAGACTTCCCAAGTTCGAATCCTGGCCTTGCTACTTATTAACTGTGTTATTTGGGACAAGTTACCTAGTCTCTCTGGGTTTCCATTTCATCAGCTATAAAATGGGGATAATAATTTTTCTGGGTTGTTTCCCCCCCCCCCCATTTCTCCTTGCTATTACCTACCCTGCTCTGTGTCCTGGGAAGTTGACCCTCAGACTTCAGTCCCCGGGCTCCCTTGGGTTATAACAAACACAGAAAGGCCCTGGGCAGGAGATCTAAGGGTGGTAGGAAGGGGATTGGAACATGTATCCTCCACTCCGTCCTCCTTACCAGGGTTTTGGCAGTGGCTGTCTTTCTTTGCCTGTGGCCACAGCACCTAACAAGTAGCCCCCAGGCTCCCTTGGGTTATAACAAACACAGGAAGGCCCTGGGCAGGAGATCTAAGGGTGGTAGGAAGGGGATTGGAACATGTATCCTCCACTCTGTCCTTCTTACCAGGGTTTTGGCAGTGGCTGTCTTTCTTTGCCTGTGGCCACAGCACCTAACAAGTAGCCTCCCTGCCATGGCTAACGATGTCACCAGGTTCTAGTGACTTCATCCTGCCCCTCACTCCTTTGGGCTTGTTTTTGCTAGTTCCAGATGCATCCATATTCCTTGAAGTTTCCCTTAATCCTATCCACACTTTTGAAAGTAGTCCCTTCATTAAAATCTCTTCCGTTAATTCTTTGAGTTGTGCTTTCTGCTTTCTGTCAAATCCTTACCAAAGCAGCATAAGGGCACTGCTAAGTGCTAAATGGATAAATATATGGAAAGCAACTAGAACATTGCCTGACACATTGTAAGTTCTCAACTTGTATGAATTATTTTCTATATAAGTCAATAAGGAAAAATTTTACAAGACAGTATATGTTAGCATATGTGAAAATACACTGTTCAGAATTGACACAGCTTCTGTCCAGTGGGGGAAAAAAAAGCCCTACATTTGGGCTTGGAAAAAACTGGCATTATGTATGGTCTTTTGTGTATGATCTTGAGCAAGATAAGAAGTTTCCCTGAGATGCATATTGTTGCTGTGAGAATGAAAGAAAATAACATACACGACTATGACCATTATGATGCCCGTTAAACAGTAGGCATTCATACATGTTAACGAGATGGGGCGATTGGGCCAGCCATAAGTGTCTGACCATGCTTAGCAGGGGCCCCACACTTGGTTTAATGCTCTGCAGTCACTGTCTCGAAATTCTTAATAATTTTCCAACAAGGAGTTCTGCACCTTCATCCTGCACTGGGCTCCACAAATTACGTAGCCAGTCAGGGAAAAGGGTTCACTTTATTTTTCAAAGCACTGATGTTTCTCTGTAATTGACAACTTCATTTTGTATCAAATATGGATTCATCATCATCTATCTAAAGGAAAAGAGAATCTTAAAAGATGGCATCTGGGGTTAAGACTGTATTAATCGATTGACAAATATCTACCTGAGAGCTGGTACGTGTTAGGAACTGTGCTGATAAGTCTTTGAACCTAAAATGTCCTGCTTTGCAGTTCCGGGCTGAGCTGATCAACATGTGACAAGGCTGGAACTGAACTTGCTGCGAACCTTTTACTTAGATCTTTGGTATCTGAGTCTTGGGAAAAAATTAGTTCCTTATTTCATCACAGAACTGTGACTTGGATTTGGACAGTGAATCATACAAACTCAATTAGATGAACAGACAGCTAAAATCCTCCAATTAAAGGATTTTAAAATCCAAGAAGACCACACCAAATTTGGTAGAACTTGGGAGATGATGCTTCATTTTTCAAATCTACCTAACTGNCCCCCCCCCCCCCATTTCTCCTTGCTATTACCTACCCTGCTCTGTGTCCTGGGAAGTTGACCCTCAGACTTCAGTCCCCGGGCTCCCTTGGGTTATAACAAACACAGAAAGGCCCTGGGCAGGAGATCTAAGGGTGGTAGGAAGGGGATTGGAACATGTATCCTCCACTCCGTCCTCCTTACCAGGGTTTTGGCAGTGGCTGTCTTTCTTTGCCTGTGGCCACAGCACCTAACAAGTAGCCTCCCTGCCATGGCTAACGATGTCACCAGGTTCTAGTGACTTCATCCTGCCCCTCACTCCTTTGGGCTTGTTTTTGCTAGTTCCAGATGCATCCATATTCCTTGAAGTTTCCCTTAATCCTATCCACACTTTTGAAAGTAGTCCCTTCATTAAAATCTCTTCCGTTAATTCTTTGAGTTGTGCTTTCTGCTTTCTGTCAAATCCTTACCAAAGCAGCATAAGGGCACTGCTAAGTGCTAAATGGATAAATATATGGAAAGCAACTAGAACATTGCCTGACACATTGTAAGTTCTCAACTTGTATGAATTATTTTCTATATAAGTCAATAAGGAAAAATTTTACAAGACAGTATATGTTAGCATATGTGAAAATACACTGTTCAGAATTGACACAGCTTCTGTCCAGTGGGGGAAAAAAAAGCCCTACATTTGGGCTTGGAAAAAACTGGCATTATGTATGGTCTTTTGTGTATGATCTTGAGCAAGATAAGAAGTTTCCCTGAGATGCATATTGTTGCTGTGAGAATGAAAGAAAATAACATACACGACTATGACCATTATGATGCCCGTTAAACAGTAGGCATTCATACATGTTAACGAGATGGGGCGATTGGGCCAGCCATAAGTGTCTGACCATGCTTAGCAGGGGCCCCACACTTGGTTTAATGCTCTGCAGTCACTGTCTCGAAATTCTTAATAATTTTCCAACAAGGAGTTCTGCACCTTCATCCTGCACTGGGCTCCACAAATTACGTAGCCAGTCAGGGAAAAGGGTTCACTTTATTTTTCAAAGCACTGATGTTTCTCTGTAATTGACAACTTCATTTTGTATCAAATATGGATTCATCATCATCTATCTAAAGGAAAAGAGAATCTTAAAAGATGGCATCTGGGGTTAAGACTGTATTAATCGATTGACAAATATCTACCTGAGAGCTGGTACGTGTTAGGAACTGTGCTGATAAGTCTTTGAACCTAAAATGTCCTGCTTTGCAGTTCCGGGCTGAGCTGATCAACATGTGACAAGGCTGGAACTGAACTTGCTGCGAACCTTTTACTTAGATCTTTGGTATCTGAGTCTTGGGAAAAAATTAGTTCCTTATTTCATCACAGAACTGTGACTTGGATTTGGACAGTGAATCATACAAACTCAATTAGATGAACAGACAGCTAAAATCCTCCAATTAAAGGATTTTAAAATCCAAGAAGACCACACCAAATTTGGTAGAACTTGGGAGATGATGCTTCATTTTTCAAATCTACCTAACTGGAAATGTAAAGAAGCACCCAGAACTACTACCTCCTCAGGGTTATAGTTTACACCCCATTGATTTGCTGTGAACTTGATGGAGGATGAAGGAGTAACAACAGAACAGAGATCTGGCCATTTGAGGAGATGACTGTGCCAGGTGTCAGGGAAGGTAGGACTGCTTCCAGTGTATCCTCATGGGAGCCTAATAATACATGCACCTCCTGGAAATGCTTCTAGCTCTTTCTACAAGGAGAGGGGCACCCCAAAGTAAAGATGCTTCCCAGTCAACAGGCAGCAAAGGCATCAATCTGCACATGCTTGCTTCTCAGGGGAGAGAGGAAAGGTTTTTTCCTTCTGTGGGTCTTATGTTTAGCTGGAATCTAAAGAGGGTAAATGGAGCAGAATCTAGGAGCATAGCTTCTGCGGTAAGGGAGAGGTTTTACTTCGTAAAATTGAACCATTAAGTCAGAGCACTTCTCTCTCTCTCACTTACATATTAACAAACACACACATACACACACACACAGAGCCAGTTCGCCCGCTTTTACAACACTAGTAATGTCACCTCTAAGATACAGTGAAGTAAGAGAATTAGGGCAGATAAGGGATGCAGGGAGTGGGGAGTTGATAGAGAATGTAGCTCTCTATTTGTATAAATAGTTCTAAAAACAAAGAGGTTAGTATTCATCTCTACTATTTATAAATTCTCCACTCTGTTTTCCCATTAGACTGTGGGCTACTCAAGGTCAACGCTTGATAGAGTCAGTCATGATATGGGTTTAAGCTGGAAGAAAGAGCAAATGAAACGCAGTGATCTTTTCCAGTTGCCATAGGCAGGGCTGAAGCCAGGACACCTTTTCCCCTTCAGATTGCCTCTGATGTTCTGATACAACTGAATACAAATGTCAGAGGAGAGGAAACAGACACAAAGTGTGATATGCTCTGGGCTTCAAACCCTCCAGGTGCTGTCCCTACATGATATTCAGTGAACATGCCTCAGCAAGCTCACACTGTTACTTAACTTTGGGGAGCAGGTACCGAAAGAGAAAAGGACCCAAGCCCAGATACAAATCACGAAGCATTAACCTTGGGAAATCGTCACGTTAGCTGCGGGTTTCTGTAATGCGCAATGGGCGATGTGTGTGACTACTTCATATGTTAATGACCCATCTGATGACAGAGAGTGCAGTAAACATTTGTTGAGTGAATGCTGTTGAATAGGCAGGTCTATAAGGATCCACATGTTTATTACTAAAAATGCTAATTTGTCACTGCAGGTTCACTCTTGTCATAAAGACTGGAGTTCCCCACCCCAGGTCAGAGGCCGGATTCTAAGTCTACACTGCCAGGGAGAAGCAGTCACCCTTGTCTTCCCTGTCATTCTAGCGTCCCTTATTTACTTCATCCGTATGACTTCCCCTCCATTTCCTTTTTCTCCCTAAGAAAGGAGACAGTGTCAGAGTCAAAGTTAAAGTTTATTTTACTGGAAAAAGGAGAAAGAAGGAGGACACACCAACGTCTTATTGCTCTCTCATCTCTCTGTCCTTCATCGCCTGTCTTTATGATCCCCAACTTCTCCAGCATCTCAGTGTCCATCTTCTCCTTTGTGTCTTCTGGTTTTTCTATCCCTATCTCCTTTCTATCTGACATTGTTTCATTGTACTCAGTGTAAGTGATGTTGATTAATTTGAATAATAAATATCATATGAACATGCACATTTTATGTTTTCCAACATATTTGATATTATTTTACTAATACTAATACTTAAACATATATTTCTTTTGCCACCACCCTCCTTTTCTGACACTCTGGAATACATTTTTTGGTCTGTCATATTACTTCCAAACTCTGGTATTAAAGTTCCTGTTGTCAAGGTGTTTCTCTGAAACTGACTCATTTTTCCCCATTACCATAAGCTATTGTTCCATTAAAACATGAAAACAGCTGGTTACAGAAACAATAAGCACTACAGAAGTTTAAAAGAAGGAGAATTGTTGTTCCGTAGACTTTATATAGAAGGGAAAACTTCAATTGATCTTTAAACATGTGTAGAATCCTGATAGGCAAGGAAAGGAAGGAGGGTAGTTTAGACAGAGAAAATGATATGAAACAAGGAAAGAGCCGGAGATGAATAAGGTGTGAGAGGACAGAAGGGAGGCTGGTTGAAAGCTGCACAGAGCATAGCGGAAGGATATGACGATGAAAGTGTGTCACAGTCATATTGGGAATGGTCTTGAATGTCAAGCCGAGGGTTTGGACTGTACCTTCGCCTTGGTCAAAGTGATTTTAGATACAAGTCACAGAAAACCACTCAAACTCTGTCAGCCAGAGGGAGGAAGGGAGCTTAACAGCAAAGGAATCTGGGGGAACTCAAGGGCAGAATGGGCAGCTGGGTCTCCCCAAGACCTGGAACAGGATTGAAAAGCTATCAGGGGCCGAGCCCGTGGCACACTCGTTAGAGTGCGGCACTGGGAGCGCAGCGACGCTCCCGCTGTGGGTTCGGATCCTATGTAGGAATGGCCAGTGTGCTCACTGGCTGAGCGCGGTGTGGGCGACACCACACCAAGGGTTGCGATCCCCTTACCGGTCACGAAAAAGACAAAAAAAAAAAAAAAAAGAAAGAAAGAAAAGCTATCAGGAGCTAGGGCTGCAAGTTTCCTAGTTTTGATTCCTGAACTCCACCCCACTTATATACTTTCTTATCTTGGCTTCTCTCTGCATATCTGCCTCATCCTTTCCTCTCTACACAATAGATTTTTCTGTTCCCAGTGAATACGGTATAAAACAGTCCATCCCACAGTTCACACATTCATATCTCCCCAGTTCAAATAAACAGCAGAGACTACCAGCATCCTTGGCTTCCAATTCCAAATTTCCGTGAAAGAGAATCTGATCGTCTATTCCTAGTGCGATAACAGAAGTGATGTTATATTGAATAAATATGGCTTCCGGATCCCACCTCCAGGACAAAACAGCTCTCAGAGATAAGTGTGAAACTGCAGGCTGGGCAGATACACCAGGATGTCATTAAGAGTTTCAGAGCCGGGCCGGCCCGGNATGTCAGAGGAGAGGAAACAGACACAAAGTGTGATATGCTCTGGGCTTCAAACCCTCCAGGGTGCTGTCCCTACATGATATTCAGTGAACATGCCTCACCAAGCTCACACCGTTACTTCACTTTGGAGAGCAGGTACCGAAAGAGAAAAGGACCCAAGCCCAGATACAAATCACGAAGCATTAACCTTGGGAAATGGTCACGTTAGCTGCGGGTTTCTGTAATGCGCAATGGGCGATGTGTGTGACTACTTCATATGTTAATGACCCATCTGATGACAGACAGTGCAGTAAACATTTGTTGAGTGAATGCTGTTGAATAGGCTGGTCTATAAGGATCCACATGTTTATTACTAAAAATGCTAATTTGTCACTGCAGGTTCATTCTTGTCATAAAGACTGGAGTTCCCCACCCCAGGTCAGAGGCCGGATTCTAAGTCTACACTGCCAGGGAGAAGCAGTCACCCTTGTCTTCCCTCTCATTCTAGCATCCCTTATTTACTTCATCCATATGACTTCCCCTCCATTTCCTTTTCCTCCCTAAGAAAGGAGACAGTGTCAGAGTCAAAGTTAAAGTTTATTTTACTGGAAAAAGGAGAAAGAAGGAGGACACACCAACGTCTTATTGCTCTCTCATCTCTCTGTCCTTCATCGCCTGTCTTTATGATCCCCAACTTCTCCAGCATCTCAGTGTCCATCTTCTCCTTTGTGTCTTCTGGTTTTTCTATCCCTATCTCCTTTCTATCTGACATTGTTTCATTGTACTCAGTGTAAGTGATGTTGATTAATTTGAATAATAAATATCATATGAACATGCACATTTTATGTTTTCCAACATATTTGATATTATTTTACTAATACTAATACTTAAACATATATTTCTTTTGCCACCACCCTCCTTTTCTGACACTCTGGAATACATTTTTTGGTCTGTCATATTGTGTCCAAACTCTGGTATTAAAGTTCCTGTTGTCGAGGTGTTTCTCTGAAACTGACTCATTTTTCCCCATTACCATAAGCTATTGTTCCATTAAAACATGAAAACAGCTGGTTACAGAAACAATAAGCACTACAGAAGTTTAAAAGAAGGAGAATTGTTGTTCCGTAGACTTTATATAGAAGGGAAAACTTCAGTTGATCTTTAAACATGTGTAGAATCCTGATAGGCAAGGAAAGGAAGGAGGGTAGTTTAGACAGAGAAAATGATATGAAACAAGGAAAGAGCCGGAGATGAATAAGGTGTGAGAGGACAGAAGGGAGGCTGGTTGAAAGCTGCACAGAGCATAGCGGAAGGATATGACGATGAAAGTGTGTCACAGTCATATTGGGAATGGTCTTGAATGTCAAGCCGGGGGTTTGGACTGTACCTTCGCCTTGGTCAAAGTGATTTTAGATACAAGTCACAGAAAACCACTCAAACTCTGTCAGCCAGAGGGAGGAAGGGAGCTTAACAGCAAAGGAATCTGGGGGAACTCAAGGGCAGAATGGGCAGCTGGGTCTCCCCAAGACCTGGAACAGGACTGAAAAGCTATCAGGGGCCGAGCCCGTGGCACAGTCGTTAGAGTGCGGCGCTTAGGAGCGCAGCGACGCTCCCGCTGTGGGTTCGGATCCTATGTAGGAATGGCTGGTGTGCTCACTGGCTGAGCGCGGTGTGGGGGACACCACACCAAGGGTTGCTATCCCCTTACCGGTCACGAAAAAGACAAAAAAAAAAAAAAAAGAAAGAAAGAAAGAAAAGAAAAGAAAAGCTATCAGGAGCTAGGGCTGCAAGTTTCCTAGTTTTGATTCCTGAACTCCACCCCACTTATGTACTTTCTTATCTTGGCTTCTCTCTGCATATCTGCCTCATCCTTTCCTCTCTACACAATAGATTTTTCTGTTCCCAATGAATATGGTATAAAACAGTCCATCCCACAGCTCACACATTCATATCTCTCCAGTTCAAATAAACAGCAGAGGCTACCAGCATCTTTGGCTTCCAATTCCAAAAATCCGTGAAAGAGAATCTGATCGTCTATTCTTAGTGCGATAATAGAAGTGATGTTATATTGAATAAATATGGCTTCCAGATCCCACCTCCAGGACAAAGCAGCTCTCAGAGATGAGTGTGAGACTGCAGGCTGGGCAGATACACCAGGATGTCATTAAGAGTTTCAGAGCCGGGCCGGCCCGGTGGCGCACTGCTACAGTGCGCCGCTTGGGAAGTGCGGCGGCGCTCCCGCCGAGGGTTCGGATCCCACATACAGACCGGTTCCCACTCACTGGCTGGGCGAGGTGCGGGCGCGACACCGAGGGTTGCGATCCCGTTGCCGGTCCCGGTCCGGTACGGGCGCGACACTGAGGGTTGCAATCCGTTGCCGGACACGAAAAAAAGCCG
>NW_007729017.1:61588-62370 GCF_000696425.1 Galeopterus variegatus
GAGGGTTGCAATCCGTTGCCGGACACGAAAAAAAGACAAAAAGGAAAAAAAAAAAAAAAGAGTTTCAGAGCCACGTGAATGTTTCAGAGGTGAGGGAGAAGGCAATGAGAGTGCTCTTAGGAAGCTCCAACAGGGAGCAGAATGGGTTAAAAGGGAAGATTCTGGAGTCAGGAAGATCAAAGAGTGCTATTTGAATCCAAGCACTGGAAGCTTGAAATAATGTGGCTATGGTCAACCTGACCACTATTCTCTAGAAAAATCGACTTGGTTCAACAAAAATAACTTTTTATTTAGTCATGAGAGGGACATTTTTTATTTTATACCTTAGAGCCAAGCTGAGCTACTTAACTATATCTCTCCCTATATATGTTACATATATGCTACTTATATGTTGGTGGTTGACCCTTGTTTATCTAGTAGTTGCCCAACTTCCTGCTTTGAAGTTAGAACTTGGGATAACCTAAATTAATAGAGAGGCACCCATAAAATAAGGTTGGTTTCATGCTGTCCTGCTCTAACTACCACATAGGGCATTATAAATTCTCATTCTCTGAAACTGGTCAAAATTTGTTTTTTCATCTGTTGCTAGTTAATTTGATCGGTTAGCTGAGGTCATAGTAGTTGGCCTAAGCCCATGTATGGAACAGTCAGCTTCGCTCTGTCCCTTGACCACAAACCATATCCTCATGAGGCTCCATCCTCAGGTCCAGCTATGGGAGGATAGGGAGAGCAGAAACCAAAGCTCTATCCCAATGTTTGAAAAAAAAATTAAAATGCTACCA
>NW_007729017.1:62588-69421 GCF_000696425.1 Galeopterus variegatus
AACCATATCCTCATGAGGCTCCATCCTCAGGTCCAGCTATGGGAGGGTAGGGAGAGCAGAAACCAAAGCTCTATCCCAATGTTTGAAAAAAAAATTAAAATGCTACCAGTGCTCCAACATTTTCAGCTGCCTCCTTTTCCTGAGATGTCCTGGTACTCCTTGTGTTTATGACAATATCACTCAGGATGATCCTCTATGGTGTTCTGGCCTTCACTGTTAGATGTTCTGGCTACATCTCCTATCCCCAGACTTGTTTTCACTTAGAATAATATTGCTACAATATCTCTTTTGTGTTTTTCACAATTGTGTTAAAATGGAACAGAAAACTCTACTCAAGTGATTTAAACAAAAACAAAATTGTGTGGCCTTATATATCAAGAAGTCCAAAGGTAGGGCAGTGTATCAGTTTGCTGCTGTAACAAAATACCACAGACTGGGTGACTTAAACCATGGAAATTTATTTTCTCACAGTTCTGGAGGCTAGAAGTCCAAGATGAAGGTGCCGGCAGGTTTAGTTTCTCCTAAGGCCTCTCTCCTTGGCTGCTAGAAGGCCTTCCTCCACATGCACTACCATCCGTGGGGTGTCTGGAGGTCCTCATCTCCCTTCTTATTAGGTGAATTGCATTGGATTAGGGCCCATCCATATGACTTCTTGTGACCTTAATTGCTTCTTTAAAGGCCCTATCTCCAAATGCAGTGCTATTTTAAGCACTGTATTTGGGAATTAAGATTTCAACATATGAATGGGGATGGGGGGCACAATTCAGTCCCTAACAGGCAGCTCCGTGGTTGAGTAATTCAGTGGTTCAATTACATCTTCAGGCCCCAGGTGCTACCATCTCTCAGCTCAGTCATCATTAACAGGTGGGTTTTATCCTCAGGCTAGCTCCCTTCCTACTGTAAGATGACTACAGCAGTTCAGGCCTCACCTCCAGACATGGTAAGGCTTAGTAGAATGGGAATCCATCTCTTCCTGTGTGTCTCTCTATACAAGCCTTTCAAATGGCCCCAGAGTAGACTTCTCTTGTCTCCCTGGTTAGAGTCTCTTCGTGTGCCCATGCCTAAACTAATCACCAGCAAGAAAAAAAGAATGCCATGAATGGCTTGGGCTACTTATAATTTATCTCCTGAGCCTGAGCCAACCTCCCTGGGAACACAGGATCACTTTAAAGAAAAGGAAGGGGGAAGATACTTGCAAAAAATTAGGGTCTTCTGAAGGAAACGGAAGGGGAGAAATGGAAACCAACAATGTCTGCTGCAACAGTCCACCCTCTTGCTTCCCTGGTGATTGCTATTCTAGGATCTGCTGGTAAAAACCAATCTAAGCACCTGCAATAAAGAGCCCTATTAAGAAATATCATTTGCCTGGGCTGACTCACCAGGAGTGGGCAGTCTCCTCCAGCTTGTGTGTTCTCCCACCCCCACAGCTCCACTCCAAGAGTAGCTACATCTTTTGAACACAACCAGCATCTTCTCCTCAGCTAGCAATGCAGATCTCAGGTGCTATGCAGAAGTTGTAACCACCCTTTCCCTCGCTAGTCATTTTGCAAGTATGTATCACTGAGAAAAGAGGAACTGGATGAGAGAATATGGATCGGTGCAAATTCACCACCAATATTAAGAGAATAACTTGGAAGCTATGTCATACAAATTGTGGGTTGCTAGTTGGGATATTGTTTATATGTGTTCATTAATACAGAAGCTATTCCCGTACTAAAGACAGCTTATTTACGTTTAGAAGGGCTTTCTAGTTTCTTGTTGGTTGCATTCTTGTATGGGTACTGCTTGCACCAAGCTGCTGCTTTTCTCCAGACCATCCAAGAAGAATTTTAAAATCTAGTATATGCAATGAAAAACTCACAGTCTATTTTTAAATCTTCCACGAGTTTCTTATCCTTTAGCAATTCAATTTATTTATTTGAGCTAGAAATGGCTTTATTTCCAAGACATAAAGGTTGTTTTGTTTTGCTTTTTGATGAATAAATAACACAGAGGGAAAGCTAGCTTTCTCCTATAATTCCTATTTAATATTAATAAATTCTTCCTAAGTATGAGCTTGCTGTGTCTCTGATCACTTATTTAATATTACTCTTCCTACCCAGCTCTTGTTTAGTAAATAAATGCTACACTAGATTTGTTTCTTACTTATGTACACCTATATATTTTTCACTCTCTTCAACCTATCATAACTTGAGTCTTCTGCTTTGGGCATTTGTCTCTGATTATGATGGGTTAGAGGGCTGAAAGAGACCTTTCTCTGGAATGAATTGAGCCTGGGTTACAAGAAGCTTTGGTCTCTGCTCTTGTGGCTGGTGAGCCAAATGGAGAGTGAAGGGGTGGGACTGAGAAAATTAGGGATCTGGGAAACAAGTTAGGGGTTGAAGTAGTCAGGGAGGTTAGCCTTGAGAAAAGAAGAAATGGAAACCATTATAACTGCCATTAGGTGTTTTTTATGGGGAAAAAAAAGACAATAATAGTAATAAAAGCTAAATTTTACTGAGAACTTACTCAGATGAAGGCTACAAAGAGGTAAATTATGCCTAATCATAATAAACAAACATAGCCATCTAAGATTAGAATGGGCTCCCTGGTAAATTACTTCACCCTCTGGCCCTAGAATATTCAAATGCAAGTCAGCTGCTCATCTGTCAACAATGCCCTAGAAAGGACTTCTCTCTTGAAGTGAGATTTGGGCTGGATGATTTCTAACACTCCTTCTTTATGCTGAATCTATGACCCCTTAATAGCTTTCCTGGCATTTTCTTAGATAACATTTAATCCAATCTCGCATGCAATATGGAAACACCCTTTGCAGTATCTGTGGATTCTCTACCTTCTAGATTTATAATACTAAAAATGTGCCTTCTCTCATCCATCCATCCATCCATTCATCCATCCATCCATTCATTCATTCATTCATTCACTCTACATAAATGCAATGAGTTCCTACTATGTGTGAGGTTCTGTGTGAGCTACAACAGACACAAACATGAATAAATACACAGGATTATCCTCAGGGAGCTCATGGTCCATTAGAGGAAGCAGACAAACAGATGAAGTAAATACATAAATCTCACTTGTTTGGAGAAGTAAAATGAAAGAAACATGCACCTAGTAGAGAGGGAGTTAGGAACTCTATGTTTGGGTTCGGTGAATATTTCCTGAAGAAAATGAGAGCAAAACTGAGTTTTAAAAGACAAATCTTAATATTCTAGGTGGACAAGGGAATAAGTTATGCTAGACAGAGGAAGCAGTGCATTAGTAAGTTTTCTGTTGCTTAAAACTGTAATATATTAGAAAATAAAATTTATTTCTTACAGTTTTGGAGGCTGGAAAGTCGAAGGTCAAGGAAGCACCTCTGGTGAGGGTCTCGTTCTTAATGGGGACTCTATAGAGTCCAGGAGCAACGCAGGGTATCGCATGACATGGTGGGAGCAAGAGCATGTATCCACATGCTCACTTTCCCTCTTTATAGAGCCCCAGTCTACTCTCTGATAACCCATTAAACCATTAACCCATTGCCTGGCTAGGCTAAGGCCTGGAATCCTACTCACAGCACCAATTGTCTACCTCTTAATCCTGTTCATGACGCCAATTGTAAAGCTACTCAACCACGCCAGTTGTCGGGCTCTTTTACCTACTGGTAATCCTGCACTAACTGGGCCGATTGTTGAGCTGAGGCTGGGTCTGAAGCTTGCAGAACCCTCAAGCCCATTCACAGACTGGGTCAAACCCTTCACATGCCAGTCTGGGTCCCCAGACCCCTCACACGCCAGGCTGAGTCACCAGACCCCTTCACGCGGGTCTATGAGCGAGGTAATCAGCCAAAAGGCCCCTGGGGCCATAGGTTGGAAAGCATGGCTGCACCGGGCAGACACCCAAGGCCAACGCCCACCCACCTGCTTCACTAAAAACTCTCTCTCTCTCTCTCTCTAAAGAACACACGAATAGCAACAAAACTAAACAGACATTTGTGTGCATGTGCAATAACTCCACACACACACACACACACACACACACAATTTGCTTACAAAGGATGCTGAACCACATCCTACTGGACCCAAGGCAAGGGCCCTGAGCAAACTATTCTATTTTCCCAACACCTATTAATCCATAAATGGATTAATCCATTCATAAGGACAGAGTCCTAACAATCCAATCACCTCCCAAAGGCCCCACCTTTCAAATACCATATTGGGGATTAAGTTCCAACATGAGCTTTGGAGGGGACAAGCACTCAAACCATAGCAAACAGAATGGTCAAGGAATCAGGGATGACACAAAAGCTGGGGTAGGGTAGAATCTTGATGGCCCACTTTGCTATATTAGGAGATGTGGAAATTATCCTGTAGAGAATGTGGAGCCATGGTCAGACCTGCCTTTTAGAAAGAACGCCCACTTGAATCCACTTCACTGTCTACTTTGCCCAAACCACCTAGACAGGTTCCCTTTCCCGGCTCCTTCTGGTCTTCCCACACCCATTATCAACAGCTAGAAGAGAGAAGATGGCTCGGTGGACAGTCCTTTCCCTCAGACACACAGATCTTTCTCCACTTCTTCAGGCACCATGCCTAGACAAATTCCCTTCCATGATAAACCTTGTCACTCCACTAGACACTGACAAGATTAAACATCACGAATGATCCTCCCAACCTTCCTATAGGTTTTTCTGAGTTTTATGGACTGCCCTCCAAATTGTTATTTCCTTGAAAAATAAATGTTACTTCTTCTCAGGAGATGTGCTGTGCTTCTTAGTGATATGTCCTATACTTTTGCAGCTAATGAGAGTAAAAATTTGCTAAATTAATGATTAGAGTGCTTTGATGAGTGATGATTATAAAGCTAAATGGAAGGAATAGTAGAAAAATGCCCCAGAAAAAACTTAGCCTGGCCCAAAACAGCTGGGTCAGGATGACTTCATGGGTTGTTGCACTTCTAATTGCTAGATTACAGGATAATTTTAATAAAGACTGTGCTGGGAAGTTACTGAGTCAGCCCCACACTTGAAATACTGCCTTTTCAACTTTTACAGCGGAGTGGAGAGGTGAGTCACATTTCAATACAGAGTATTTGTGTCTGATAGAGCCTCAATTCATCCCACCATGAAAAAGTCAAGCACAAATAAAAAATATCCCAAGGAAGCCACAGAAGAGGGAAAATGATAGAGAAACCATCTCCTTTATCTCCAAGCACTGTCGAATCCTTCAAAATGTTCAAAACCTATACAAGTGTCTGGATGTTTTAGAAGGCAAAGATTTTTTCAAAATGTGAAACATGGTGTCAGCCTAATTGAATGGAATACAGTAGGCATTTTTTTCTCTTCTTCAAACTGGCAGATTGTGTTGCTTAAATCTTGTGTTAGATCTCTCAGTTGTGAACAAATGCATAAAAATAGCACTCTATTTTATACTTGGGTCTAAGCCAATTAATGAAAATAGGGAAATGACTCACTGGAGGGTCTGAGATACTCGACATTTTAGAATTCGTATTATTTGTATACACACATTCTTTGAAGAAGGGACTTGAGCAAGACCTCGAAAACATAGGCTGTCCCCCTCACATGGGTATATGTGTTTCAGAGAGTCTCCAAAAGAGTAAAATATGTCCAGTGTTAAAGACTCAGAAACAGAGTGGATTCTTTCCTGCGCTAACTGTATCTTATACCTGTTTACTGTGCCAGAATCTTTTTCAATGCCCTTCAAATTCTTTCTATCCCAAAAGTGAGAGGAAATCTTGGGGTGATAATTTGAATTTAATAGCTCCCTTTAAACATCTTTTGGACTCTGATGAGTGAGCTCAGGGCTCCCAAATTCCCTTTGACAAAAAGGGTGAATTCTAGCTCCAAACATCGGTAAACAGTAGAAACAGTGAGAGAGAAGCTAGTGATAAGCAGCTCCACAACATTTAAGAAAGCAACACTGGGAATTCAGAACAACAGATTTTGAGCCTACACGTTGTCCTCAGTGTGTTCTATACAGAGCATAAAGCTGTTTTTTTGAGCAGGGTTTTAAAAGAAAGAGCCAGGGACCCTATTCAAGAGAGGCAGTAATTTGGGATAAGTGAAACTATATAGTGGGCAGTTTCCTTTTTAAGCATGAGAAGAAAAGACTTTCTTCATCTTAATTGTGCAACAAACCTCAATTAAATGTGACAGGCATGGAAAGAAATTAGACCATTGGGAGAAAAATGAAAATAAACATGGTTTGGTGGAAAAAAACAAGGGAGAAAAAGCTAAGCAAAAATGACAAATGTAAAAGGAAATGTGTTGGAGTTGTTACAAAGGAAGCTAAAAAGAGATGTGAGTAAGATCTTACAGCAAAGAAAAATATGTAGGCAAGAAGCTGGAGAAAGATTGTGGGGGTATGTGGAAGAGAAAGGAAAAGAAGAGACAAGATGGGGGCAAGAAAATAATGCATACTGTTATTAATGATAAATGGTTAATTCATGTTTAATGCATTTTTTTAAAAAGTGAGCCATTGTACCATGGGAATTCTACGACTGCCCACTGTAGAGGTTATATAATCCACTGCATTTTTGTGTAGGAAAATAAACAAACCACAGACCCAAGCCACTAGTCACTGAAAACAACTGCCCACATATTGGTGGGTAACGGTTTGATAGAGTTTGGATGTGTTGTCCCTCCAGAACTCATGTGGAAATCTGATCCCCAATGTGGCAGTGTTGGGAGCTGTTTAAGTCATGGGGGCGGATCCCTCATGAATGGATTAATGCTCTCCCTGGGAGAGGAGGGGTAGTGAGTGAGTTCTGGCTCTATTAGTTCCTGCGAGAACTGGTTGTTTATAGGACCCTGGTACCCCTCTCTCTCTCTCTCT
>NW_007729017.1:69506-118828 GCF_000696425.1 Galeopterus variegatus
TCTCTCTCTCTCTCTCTCTCTCTCTCTCTCTCTCTCTCTCTCTCTCGTTTCCTCTTGCCATGTGATCTGCTTGTACTCCCTGGTTGCCTGCCACTTTCTGCCATAAGTAGAAGCAGCCTGAAGTCCATGCCAGGTGAGCTGTCCCAGAATCGTGAGCCAGATAAACCTCTGTTCTTTGTAAGTTACCCAGTCTCAGGTATTCTGTTATAGCAACACAAAAACCAACTAATACATGGTTCTTCCTAACACTAGGTTGTATTCCTGGAGCACCAAGTATAACCCACAGGGGAGATCTATCTTCAAAGGATGTTGTCCATCACACATTTACTTACTAGAAAGCCTCTGGGTGATTTACAATAATTCGTCAGAATTCTGATTCTACTGTACAAAAAATCGTCAAAAGTTTGTGGAAAGATTCCTGTTATCCTTTAATTCCATTTCCACAAACTTTTTGTACCTTCATATATGTATCACTTCTATAGTACAATAATAAAATCTTTGCTGATTAAAAAAAAGTGAAGTCTCCTGTGATTGATGGAGCCTCTCAATCTACACTTCTGGTAGATTTGCTCATGTTTCCCTCTTATTGATTTTTCCAGAAGCCTAGATGCAGGCCTGCTTTATGGAGGAGAATTACAGATGGCTCAGAGAAATCTGATACACAAATGGACTTGGGGATTATGAAGCTCCATGTTTGTAAACATGAAAGAGATTTGAGCTGAAATTTTTATTTCAAAGGAAGCTGAAGTTTAAGAAACTTACTTTTGGATGGCCGGGCATAGTATATGGCCTCAGCTTCTCTACTGACAAAAAAGAAAAATCTTAAGAATAGCTGGAAAGGAAAACGGTAGGGAACTCAAACAAGCCAATAATTACTACCGATTGAATATGGGGCAAAAAAACAAAGTCTTGTTTTGTTTTGTTTTGTTTCAAATTATTGGACATGGTTTTAGTGCAATCTTTATAAATCCTGATTTAGCACTATGTGATCATACTGTTACATACAACTATAAGGTGCAATTATAGGCAAATAGAATGTTTGGGTGACCTCTTGGCAGTAATCTCTTTAGGATAATTTTCACCCCACACTGGTTGCCTAGACTACAAATCATAAAAACTACCACCATTTACACCCCAATCCTATTGCCGTTTGCAATTCTAAAAATTCCATGACAGTCAGGAAAGAGTCTCTTCTAGGTGTGAATCACAACTTTTCACCCAGCCACAAAACGGAATCTCCACAGGACTCTGAGGACCCCACCCAAACTTGTAAACACTGGTGACAGGAATGGACATTGGTACAACAGTTCTGCGAAGCAACTGGACAAGTGTCTCTCAAAATGTTCATATCTCTTACTCAGAAGACTCACTTCTAGAAAATTCTTCTAAAGCGGTAGTCATGGGCAATTGCAAAAATTTAGCTCCATGCCTGTTCATCATGGCATTGTTTAATATTACAAGAAATGAGAATCAATTTAACTATCAAACCATACAGGTTAGTTCAAGAAACTATAAATTTGATTAAATCAGGTGGTCTATTTAATGCAATGTAGTGATAGAATACATAATGACACAGGCCCATGTTCTCAAAATACTAAATGAAAGAAAAAGCAAATTTGTGATTCCATATAGAGTATAATCCTGTTTTGTTACTTTTTAAAGTACATATGTGCATTAAAACATTAATAATGATTGTCTCTGGGGAGTGGGGCTATGGGTGATTTTTAAAATTTTTTCTGCTCATCAGTAATGAAATGTTGTGTTTCTCAATAAATATTATTTTATAATAAGTAAAAAGGTTAAAAAATTTATAATAAAAATGCTTTCTAAAATAAAAGGGTTTAAATAAACCCCAAAAGCTTGGATATTGATTGCTGGCTGCTGCTGGCTCCTATCTGCCTGTGCCAGTAGTCTGTTAGCTAGGTAAAATAGGTATGTGGGAAAAGGTTCCCAAGCAAGAGACTAGTATTATATTCCTGGGGACACTCTACATCTTCCTGGCATTTGGGGCAGGGGGGACACAATAGTCCTCGCTTCACTGGCTTCAACTAATATGGAACCCCTCTGCCAGGTGGTGGACAATGTCCTCTGTCCTTGTTGAGGCCTGGGGTCTCTATGACCCACATACAATGAGCCTTCAAGTCCTCTAGATCCTGACCCTGTGCCCTTTGGATCTGTCAGCCATGTGTTGGCCTACCCCCAAGCTTTTTGGGGAAACCTAAAATCTGGCAGTGCCCTGACCTGGATGGACCACTGTCCCTGGGACTAAAAACCTAAGGCACCAAGTGGGGCCACTTACATAATTTGTGGGACTCAGTGCAAAATTGAAATGCAGACCCCTTGTTCAAAACTAATGAAGAATTTCAAGATGGCAAGGGCAGATCATTAACCAAGTGCAAGCCTGTCTGAGCAACGGCCTTTGCAACTGTGCAGGTTGCACACCCATGAAGCCACCAGGGCACCAGCCTCCTTCTTATTGCCTATCAGGTCTGTTCAACTGTAAAGTGTGGGCAAGTTAGTTTGTTCTTGACCCTGAAGGAGGGGCAGTTTAAACAGAGCTAAGACAAGTGTTAGGATGGCCCGACTTATCTCCTAACATCACAGGACCAAATTCTGTATTACCATATTGTTATAATGGCTGTGTTGTTCCAGAGTGTCTGTGTCCATTTATCCTTCTGCTACCCAGAGGGAGGAGAAAGGGAGACACTGCTGAGTAACCAGGTAGGGAAAAGGAAAACTTCACATCTAATCAGCTTTCTTTTTCCCCCTAGAATGGCCAATATTGGGTTTCACACATCTCTGAAATAAAAGGGTTTAGCAGCTTGTTTTCCAATGGGAGGATTATCTTAGTTCATTGACAGGTCAAACCGTTTCCAGGAGGTTAGTGGTGATTAGGGTTCAAAAGTGATATGAAATTAGCACTTTCTCTTCCTCCAACTTAAATGTTTTAGAAAACCCTCCCCCAAAAGATCTCACAATGAGCCGTGCTGAAGGCTCCAGATGCTGCCCCGGCAGGCAGAGATGGGAACAGACATCGCGGAGCCCAAAAGCTGGTTTGAGTTCTTTGTTGCTGATGCACTGGGTGGTCTGGGACAGGCCACTTAATTGCTCTGTGTCTCAGTCTCCTCAACAGTAAGCAAAGATAACAATACTCACAAGGTTGTTGGGAGAATAAAATAATATGGAGTAAAAACTTTATAAACTGTTTTTTAAGCCTATATATATATCGTTATTAATGAGTTATTACTCTGAATAATATGCAACAAAGAAAAATGATCAGGTGCTTAAATATATATTCTGTTTTTTTCTTTTTTTAAGAAGGAAATAATAGCTTGTTTTCCTGCATCTAGATTCACAATGTACATCTGTACAAAGTGTTGTTTTTTTTTTTTTCTTTTTGTCTTTTTTCGTGACCAGCAACGGATCGCAACCCTCAGTGTCGCACCCGTACCGGACCGGGACCGGCTACGGGATAGCAACCCTCGGTGTTGCTCCCGCACCTTGCTCAGCCAGTGAGCGGCTGGTCCGTATGTGGGATCCGAACCCTCGGCGGGAGGGCCGCCGCGCTTCCCAAGCGGTGCACTGTAGCAATGCGCCACCCGGCTGGCCCCAAAGTGTTTCTTAAAAAAGGAAAGTATCATCCCTTGTATCCTTCAACTAAAAGTATGTTGACTTTCTTTTTTTCTGGAAATTGGATAAGCCTAATAATCCCTCCTACTAAGTATTGTTATAATAAACTGTGACTAAGGAAAAGATTGCCTGCCCAGAGTTGTAGCTCATTTATTTCAAGTAATGTTTTATGTTTCAAACTGCATTCCAACAGAAGGCTTTGGACACAGCTTTGAAATATGACTTAACTTATACTTCACCCTATTTTCACAGATACCTGTCCTGAACGTACACGTAGATATCACGCACTCAGACTCTATGCACAAATTATCCCGGGGTCATTCAGAGACCTCAGAGGTAGTATTCAAGGAGGAGGTTTTGTGCTATTGTCAACATTTTGAAACCTGGGAGGGAAACAACTAAATCTGCCCATGATGACACTACACAAATGATCTGAAGCATGAAGACCCACTGCTTTTGACTGGAATCTGATGAACTCTGCATAAAAAAGCCAGTTGTCTAATGAAGGTCAAAAACTGATTGGCCATGGGCCCTTGAGCCTGGGGAATCACACTGGAAGAAAATAAGAGGGATCTGTAAAGAAAACCTCAGAAACCACTATTCTAGATGAAAAGACCTTGACTCTTCAGCAGCTTGTTAATTGTTACACATACGTAACTCAACTTAGCTAGCCCTTTTGATGATTGTGTTTTAAAGGGTGATTCAATTTCATCGGGAAAACCACATTGTGACAGTGATGAGATAAAAGCTTCATCTCCAAAGATCTGAGGTGTTCAAGCAGGACAGTTTGGGGACCCAACCACTCTGAACCGATCTCCTCTGAAAAATGAGGGCCATTTCTTCTTTAACAATTCCACAGCTTGTGAAGATTAAATGAGATCAGCAATGCAAACATGGTTTTTTTTAATTGAAATGTAATTGAGTATACATTATTTGTGGAGTCAAACTTGTTTTGTAAACTATAAATATAAGGTATGTATACGGAGTGGATGAGGAAGGAAACACATATTTGGTGGCTGAAACAGCATCAAATGAAGGAATTTTCAGCCAGTGTGGATAATCCAAAGATGCGTGTATGTGTGTGTACATGTGTTTACCTGTGAAAATTTCATAACACATTTACAGAAATTAACTGGCCCATTCAAACCTCCGTTGAAAACATACTCCTGTCTGAAAAAAATAAAAAGGAAAATAAAAGAAATAGCACCATAGGAGTTAAAGCAATTTAAATTCCTCTTAAGGTGAACTTTATTTCTAGAACTTAGTGTTTCTACTAATAAATATCAGAGGGACATATTTTGGAATTCTAGGTTTATGTAATATCCTGTCTTAAGAACTAAAAGAGAAGCCAAAGAAAGGATAGTATTTGAGCCACACTTGCAGTCAATTATCTAAAAAAACCCAAAAAATTTGTAAAGAAAGACCCAAAATATGTGTTGCTGTTAGTGCCTTGGCTGCACAGTAACATATGGATGCTCTGACTGTACTTACAAGAAGGCAGCCACCCACAGCAATATAACTTTCCATTGTTTCCCATTTATCATTTGACACATGGAAATTCTCATAGTGTATTAGATCCTGTTTAGAACACACTGCTCTCAAGAAGCTGGGACAAATTTACATTTTTTTAATAATGGGGTTGGAAATGGGGAGACTTCCCAAAAGGCATGGATTTAGAGTCAGGTCCTAAACGAGAGAGATCAAGTTTTTGTTAAGTCCTGAAAGACAAAGGGCCAAATAATGTAAGGGATTTAGTCATTTGACAAATATTTATTAACTACCTACTGAGCGCCAGCACTGGGCTAAGAGCTGCTGATCAAAGTAACGTCCCGTCCTCAGGACCTTTCATTCTACTAGGGTAGATAGAACGATAAGCTTGGGAAGATAAATAAACAAGAGAACCGCAATTATTGTAAAATGCTACAAGGAAATGATCAGAGAATGTGGCAGAGAGTACTTTGGGGAGGGGGTTGCCATATCACATGGAGTGACCTGGCTATCCATGGAAGGGACAGTGGAGCGGGGACCTGAGATGAAAATGACAAAGAACCTGGGATGCTACTCTGGGCAGAGGAAACAGCAAGTGTTAAGGTCCTAAGGGGAAAAGGGGCTTGTCATGCTCAGGGAAGACAGAAGATAGCTCAGGCTGGAGCCTGTGAGCGAGGAAGAAGCTGGTGGGAGAGGAGGTTGGAGGGGCAGCTGGCAGCCAGATCCAACGGGGTCTTGCAAGCTGCAGTAGGGAGTTTGGGTTTGATTTCTGAGCGTGATGGCATGCCACTCAAAGGTCTGAAGCAAGAAATTGATTTGTGGTGTTCAAAGATGACTGGGGCTTTGGTGGTTGGGCAGGGGAGAAGAAGCAAACAGACTGTTTGTGAAGTTACTGCAGTAGCTCAAGTGGGAGTAGAAATGGAGGGGAGAATTCCCCGGGAGCCAGCCACACGGCCAAGGAAATCTGCTCTTCACTGAAGCCTACTGAGTTAGCCTGTTTGAATCTACTGTGCTCTCTCTGCTCTCTCTCCGCTGGCCTGTGACCCAAAGACTCTACTGCAGGAATACCCAACATTTTCCTGATAATTTCCCAGGAACTCTATCATGTTGGGAACGTGTACCTTGAAGAACCTGGCTGGCGATTGCTAAGAAAAGCCATTGTTGGGAAAAATGGACAAAATGTGGCTCAGTTTGAACATTTCTCCAGGGTGGAATATTCTTTTTTTTTTTTTTCCTTTTTGTCTTTTTTCGTGTCCAGCAACGGATCGCAACCCTCAGTGTCGCGCCCGTACCGGACCGGGACCGGCAACGGGATCGCAACCCTTGGTGTTGCTCCCACACCTCGCTCAGCCAGTGAGCAGGAACCGGTCTCTATGTGGGATCCGAACCCTCGGCGGGAGCGCCTCCACACTCCCAAGCGGCGCACTGTAGCAGTCCGCCACCGGGCCGGCCCAGGGTGGAATATTCTACAAGCCCAAGGAGTCAGGGAGTGGAGCATGGTGGCGCCCCCAGGCTGGAGATCCACAGTGTGAGGTTCTGAAGTCAACGTGCAGATGAGAATCAATGTGAAGGGCCTCTGCACAATGTTAGGGGACAGTGGGAAGTGTGGCCGTGGACAATGGCAGGATCTATAGAGACAGGTGATTTGGAGCCACCCAGAAGCAACAGCATTGCTAATGATACCTTCATTTTTATTTATTTTATAATTAACTTTAATTCATTTTTACTGGCTTGTAGACTCACCAGAGACATTGTGCTAAGATTTGTCTGATAAAATTCTAAAATTCTCATTCGTTTCTGTATTTCCAATATACTGTACCAAAGCTTTATTCCACCATGGGCTGGCAAGTTTACTTGGCAACATAGTGTAAGGGAAAGAGTGTAAGTTTTGGAGTTAGAGAAGAATTTGTCCAAAGCCTGGCTCAGCCATATTCTTGCTGTATTGTCTTGGTCAAGTTCTTTGAACTCCCTCAGTCTCAGTTTCCACATCTATGTAATGGGGGTTGTGAACATTACAGATAATAGTTGCCGAGTCTGGCTCCTGGGAGACACTTAAGAGCTATCTGAATTCTAACTATAGGGCCAACTTAACAAAGTATTTTCTCATATGAACTAAACAGCTTGTACAAAAAGAAAGGAAACCTTTCCACATCTGCAGGTTGTAACCAGTCCTGACATACACACGTGGTCACACAAAGAGGTTCTGGGTTAAAACATGAAGATGACTGAGCACCCACTCTCCCCGGGCTCTCTGTTGCTGGCACTACTCAAAGCATTGCTGACAAAGGCTCAGGAGTGACATCCTCAGCATGCCCTTAACCATTTTTTACCTTCCCTTTTGAGGTTATGGATGGAAACTATTAGAGTTAGGGAAATGACTGAAATATTTTTCCCAAGTCATGAAATTATGTCAATACAAAAGCTCCAAGAACATTCAGTGGACTCAAACTCACCAGGGTGGTGAGCCTGAACTTATTTACTTTTAAAATGTAAATGAAGATGGTTCTTTAAATTTAACTTCTTACTGTGCCCAGAAATGAAAAATTTCAGCTTGTCACTGATCTTTTACAAAATTTGGAAGAAGCTGCCTTCTTTTGTAGGCAGGATTCGTATAAAACAGCCCAAACCAGCCCTTGTTCCTTTGTTTGCTCCATGTTTGGTTATAATTAAGTGTTTCATTCTTGAGGTTTCTTATCCACAGAGCCTCCCTGTAGAAGAGTTACTAGGGGTTTATTTCTGCCTTTGCAAAGCAGGGGAGGGGTCCCCCCACCTACCTCTGTCTGAATATTAAATCGCAGACACTGGGCCCCACTTTCCAATCCTTTGATATTCTTTCCAATATCCCAATGTGCAAGACACCAAAACCAGAAAAACTTTATTGTAATTTTTTGAATTGCTGTCGTTTGTTTATTTAATTGATACCAACAACTAGGATTTTCTTCTTCAACTTTCCTATGTTAGGTCAGACTATGGAAGGTAAAGCAGTGTGTGGAGGGAAGAGTGTTGTAAGAAAAAAAACATCAGATGTAATTTTTACATTTGGGAGTTTTAAAAATAAATGGAGGAGGGAAATGAGATGTCCTCATAAAAGAGAGCAAGAATTAAGATTTGGAAGAGACTGAATATTTTCCTCATTTAAGGGAAATATAAACATAAGAATATCACAGTGACTAGGGTTGGGTTTTTGAGAACAGGAAATACGATTTCCTCTCCTGGCCTCCATTACAGGTGGGGGAGAACCACCTACAGTTTCAGGATGCTGGTGCCTTGCCCAACCCAATCCTGTAAACATGGAAGAAAGGAGACCAAAGGGGGAGATTGGAAATCCCAGACAATCCAGCCTTCATCTCAATTTGACTTAATACATCATGGCCCCAAATAAGGGTACACAGTGAACCCAGGAGACCGTTTAAGTGGTATGATTTTAAAGATTCTGAAGAGCAGCTTGGTTCAAAATTTCCTCATGGCAGCCTGAAATTCTTATCAAGACTCTCTCTTGCAAGTTAGCTCATCCTAACTTCCTTCTAAAAGGTGATGAGACATCTGGGAGGAGTAAATCTCATACCACTCTTACCCATTAAAACTTTAGCATGACTTGGTTTCACACATCAAAGGTGCTACGGATTGAATATTTGTGTCCCCCTAAATTCATAAATTGAAGCCCTAATCCCCAGTGTGATGATGTCTCTTTTGTTTAAGCCACCTGGCCTAGGGTATTTTGTATAGCTGCCAGAACCAACTAAGACAAAGGTTATGCGGAGAAGTGTAAGCAAGAAGGACAGTGGACTTCCATATCTTATATCATCATTAGGGATGGTCTGAGGGTGGTCTGCTGCAGAAGAGGGTCTGGCACAGACAGTGGCTGTCCTACTGCTGGGCTGAAAGATCAGTCATTTCTCCTAGAATGCACAAACCAATCATTTAGCAAGCATTTACTGAGGACCCACTATGTGCCAGATATAGTACTAGGCACTGTGGACCAGAAGAGTTCTTAGCGATACATTGCTCAGGTAAACAGATCATTAGGACACCACACACTAAGTGTGAAAACACAGATGTGCACAGGGTGCTGTGGGAACTCAAGGAGGGGTGCTTAGTCCAGCTCAGAGGGGGAGGCCAAAGAGGGCTAGGAAAGGCTTCCTAGAGGAGGTGGGAGCTGAGCCAAGTCATTTTCTGCAGCAGAGATTACCCTCTTTCACTGATTCTGAGATGTGCTTTCTTTCCCCATGGCAACATCTCTGAAACTGGGATTCGTCTTATAATCAGTGGAGCTTTGTAACCTCTCTGGGCCAGGGAGGCTGCCATGCAGAACTGTCATTATGCACACAGAAGCAAACGCCATCATTTTGCCATCAGTTATTTGAATTATTTGCAATGTTAGTGCTTCACAGGTGGAGTTTAATTTCTATTTAAAGTGTTTTCAAGAAAATTACATTTGGTTTGGTGTTGCAGCAAAAAGTTATTGTCTACACAGAAAAGCATAAAAGGGAACAGAGTACTCGTATAAGGGCTTACATTGAATATTAAGAAAGTAGGTATCTATCATTGGAGGAATGACCACAGTTCTATATTTTCTAACAACATGGGTCAAGAAAAGAGGATACTCACAAGTAAATGAAGCTGTTTCGGTTTGTTACTAAGATACCAAAAATGAACTGCCTATCACACACTAAGCAACGCAGCTAAAAGCAGGATAAATTGCCAAACCAGCGGAATAGATACAAGAAAGAGTCAGATGAGCAAAGTCTAGTGGTGCTGATTTCATGTACAACACAAGACTATCCTTAAAGTAGTATATCACAGTTTAGTAGGCAGGGTGGCAGGTTTTTTTTCTTTATTGATGATAAATAAGCTAGCTGATCAATGGTGTCTTAATTTGATATATATATACAATATTTGGATGCTGGGAACAAAACCCACTCACCTTAGCTTAATCCAAAGGCAGTGGTATGCTAGAGCCGGCCAGTACAAGCTTATGAAAGGCGAACGTATGTGTACATGTCTGCATCGAGTAACAGCACAACAGCTTAGAACAGGCCGTGGTGGGAATACTACACCTTGCAAATTGACAAATGCTACAAAACAGGGCTTTGCTGTTTGGTTTTTAAGAGCTGGCTTGCTAGCACACCACTGCAAAAGCAGGAATTTGTGTATTATATATGTATCTCATGGAAATATTGCTAGGGTTTGGAACCAGGTAATGTAAAGTTATCAAGAACAAAGACACCTTCTTCCTTTTTTTTCTATTTTAATTTATCAATAAATAACATAGTTGATTTTCGTGTCCCTTTACCAATTCCTCCTTTTCCTCCCTCCCTCTCCCTCCGCCCCCCATCAACATCATATCTGTTCACTTGTCGTAACATAAAAAGATACCTTCTTTCTATGATTGTTTTCCTTAGTCTCTGTGGAGCCACGTGGCCTCTTACCTCTTCTGAGATCAACACATCCCTTCATCCTTTTCTCTCTCTGGAGCACATGGACACCTCTGAAACAATCAGGTTTAGGAAAAGGCATATAGTGTGTAGACCTGCCTTTTCTAGAATGAAGGCTGGAGTAGGTTCTGAAGAAGGGAATGTAGAGGCAGGAGAAAAAATGA
The DNA here is from genome assembly GCF_000696425.1 of Galeopterus variegatus. NCBI lineage: Eukaryota > Metazoa > Chordata > Mammalia > Dermoptera > Cynocephalidae > Galeopterus > Galeopterus variegatus. Next base: position 80,224 of record NW_007729017.1, read on the forward strand.
TGAACATCTCAAGTTCATTCTTTTTTTAAAAAATTAATTATTGTTATTATTATTATTTACTTATTTGGGCAGAGGGGCTGGCTGGTATGGGATCTGAACTCTTTGACCTTGGTGTTAGAACAGCATGATCTACCCAACAGTGTCAACCGGCCAGCCTCAAGTTCAATCTTAAAGGAAGTTGGTTAGGGTAAAAAGGTGAGATGGAAATGTGTTTTAAGCAGAGGGAACTGCAAATACAAAGAGTTGCCAGAGCAAGAAGTGGACACCAGGTACGAGAGGTGAGGCAGAAGTGGTGGGCAAAGACCAGGCATGAGGGCCTCATGCGCCATGTTGAGCAGCTTGGATTTTATTCTGCACGTGATGGAAAGTATCAGCCTGGGCAACCTGAAGTCTAGGTGGTCCCCAGCAGGCACAGAAAGGCCCAGGATGTGCTAAGCTTCTGGGGAAAGAATACTGTCAGGCCCATCGACTGACTCCTTCCACATTGTGGGCGGGTCACCCATCTCCCAAAACCTCAGTTTCTTCATCTGCAAAATGCAGATAAACAATACCTACCCTCTCAGTACCTCCAAGCATTGTTGGGAAGGCAACTGAGATTATCTGTGTGGAAGCCCCTTCTGGACTGTAAAACATGGTTCAAGTACAAGGTACTTACTCATCTATAAAATGAGGGGGTTGGACTAGATGGGATCTGATGCTCTTCTAGTTCTAAAGTTCTACAACTCTATTATTATCCTTATTATCTAACGATCATGCTAAAATTATGGGTTTTATGAACCCGAAACACCCTCTTTTCATCTTGCCAAGAAAACTTAATGTGAAGCTCTTAGGCTGGGAAATACCACTTCCTAGGTGGTTGTTTCTGCACAGATACCAATAACCATAAAGTTATGCAGGAATGTGAACTGCTTGAGTTTGACTAGGAAAATGAAATTGATTTATAAACCAGGAATAGAATCAAACCCCTAAAAAAGAACAAAGTTTTTCTTTCTGTACATTACATGTAAATATGTAACAAAATCCCCAATTTGGTAACCTTTCTGCTTTTTAAAATATTGCATATATGCTCCAACTGAAATGCCAAACGATTTAACAGTGGTTTTAGAAAACTGGGTAAAACTTAGAGGTTTAGAATGACAAGGCTTAGAGATTTTTTTCATTCCTAAATTGCCCTTCAGCCACAGTATTTCATGTTTGGCAACTGTCTTGTGTTTTCGAAAGGAAAAAAAGAAAGAAACACAGTTCTCTTCATAAAATATTTAATCAAAAGTGGTAGTTAATGACCAATAACAGAGAAGAACCATTGTGACACTCACAGAGGGCTTGCTGTGTACTGAGCACAAGGCTCACTGCTTTACTTGCATCCTCTCTTTAGTCCCCACAAAATCCCTAAAGAGACAGGCACTCTTATTGGCCCCATTATACAGATGAGAAACTGAGACTCAGATGGGCTAATTAGATTGCTCAGGATCCCACAGCCAGCAAGTGGTGGTACGGGAACTCAAAGTCACAGAGCCGGGCTCCACACTGCATCCTTGTTATCACCCCATGATAGCTTGTCTCTGACTGCTTAGTACAATTTCCCAAAAACCAGTTTTTCCGAAGCAAAAGATAACCTCATGACATGTATTGGGGGTGGTGGGTGGGGAGTAGCTTGAGAAAGGCTCTCAGTAGAACTAGAGGTTCTGTGATCATTCATTTGCAACAGTTAAGAATGAGCAGCACGTTCAATGTTCTCAGCAAATACAAAATAATCCATGTTTTTCAAAACTGCCAGCTTAAAACATCAGATGCATCAAGTCTCAGGAAAGGCTCAGACTTTCACCCCATAGATAAAGGGTAGGCCTCCTCATCCCAGCTAACAAGAATTTGAGAGAAGACAAGGATTCTTTATCCAAAACCTGGCCCCTTTCTCAGCGGTTGACCCAAGTATCAATTGCAGTCATTTCTTCCTATAGTTAGTTCAGTGATAAAACTTGTGGAAAGTGAGTGAGACCTATGGAAAAGATCCTCTCCCCATTTTCCAAGCAAAACCCTTCAATCAAATATCTTTTTTCATATGCATTTAAATAGACTTTAAAAGTCCACTCAGAGAAAACCAAAAAAAAATTGCATTTGATTTTCTTTTTCTTTGGTTAACCATAAATGTTTGTGAAGCACAAAAGCCCATAGTGGGGAGGAAAATAATAATGCAGCTCAGTAATACTTCTATTTCTAGAACATAATTACCAAGAAGGAAGATCAAGTGGCATGCATTTATTGAGCATTTACTAAGTGCCTAGTAAGATCTTAACAAATGCCTGGGAACTAAACTTTGTAAAAACAAAGAAACAAGCAAGAGTTCCATATAAACTTTGCTGCCTAAGGGTGGGAAAAAAAATTAAATAGAGGAAGGATTGTGAAGCCTGTCTTGCTGCTTTCTTGCCAAGCTCCTCTTTGGGAGCCTTCCTTCCTCAGCAGAGAAACATCCTCTCTTAAATCCTCCTCACTTCTCTTCTACTCAGCAGATACTGTGGTGGTCTCCCTGCATCTCTGCCTAGGAGCTGAGAATGCAAAGAGAAATTGGACCCCACTAATGCACTTCAATTCTAACCAGAATTTTCAGAAGTCCGATCCTGCCTTTCTCTCCTCACCTCCCCTGTCAAAGCAGAGTGTGGTGCCAGGTCGTTCACACTGATGAATTGACTGACCGATTGCAGATCAAACAAAGCTCAGTCACACTAAAATGTGACCTCCACCATACTTTCGCATTTCAAGTTTGTTTCTTTCAATTATGCAAAAGGAGTTTCAGACACTATTAAGGAGGTTTTAGGGGGAAGAAGGGGAACCTAGAATCCCCTTGGTCCTGCTTATCTAGCTGGCTCTGAAAGTCTCAGCTCAACTGCCACCTCCTCAGAGAATCCTTCCATGACATTCCCTCTAATGTTGGTTTCCCATTACATTAAGCAGTGGTATTTTATTCACAGCACTTACCGTTCTCAGAAATTATCTTGTCTATTTCTTTATTGTATGTCTCCCTGAACTTTTCTCTAAGTGCCTTGACAGTGATGACCTTGTGCTATGCTTTGAATGTTTGTGTCCCTCCAAAATTCATGTTGAAACTTAATCCCCAATGCAATAGTATCAGGACTTGGGGCTTTTAGGAGGTGATTAGGTCATGAGGGCTCCACCCTCATGAATGAGATTAATGTCCTTCTTCCATGTGAGGATACAGCAAGAAGGTACCATCTTGGAAGCAGAGAACAGCCCTCAACAGACACCAAATCTGCTGGTGACTTGATCTCAGACTTCCCAGCCTCCAGAATTGTGAGAAACAAATTTCTGTTGTTTATAAATTACTAGTCTAAGGTATTTTTTTATAGCAATAGAAATGAGCTGAGATACCTTGTCAGTTTTATTTTCTGCTCAGTCCCCAGGGCCTAAATGAATGAATAAGTGAGTGCACGAGTGAGTGAATGAACAAATTAATATATTTGACAACCCGATTTAGTTCCTCAAGAGTGGTTGGCAGGGGTTTGGAGATTGAGAAGTCAGATGTTGTGCTCTGTACCCTAGATCAGGGGTAGGCAAATTATGGGCTAGCTTCCTGTTTTGACAAATAAAGTTTTACTGGAACACAGTCATACCCATTAGTTTATTCATTATCAATAGCCACTTTTGAGATCCAGTGACAGAGATGAGTAATAGCAACAGAGATGAAATGGTCTACAGTCTGAAAATATTTACAATCTGGCCCTTTTAGAAAAAGTTTGCCAACCCCCACCCCAAGATTCACCCCAGGGGAGATGAACTAAAACTGTTAGACACCAAGTTTGTGAGCTGTTGGGGATGAAGGAGTTAGCCTCATCCTTATGAAAAAATATTTGTCCCCCTGCATTAATATGTGCTATCTTTCAGAACACAATTTTAAATCAAAAACCTTTTTACTTACAATTTTAAAAACGTTAATGATTTAAAAACAATCTATTTAATATAATAGTCAAGATAGGCTAGGTTGTGCTGCATTAACAAACAACCTAAAAATCTCGACAACTTAAATAGCCAAGTTCATTTCTTGCTCACATTAAATTTTCCATGTGGCCTGGCGGGGGCTGTTCACACTGTAGTTACTCAGGAACCCAAGGCTGATGGAAGCCCATTTCCACTCTACATCTATGATTTCCAAAAATGGGGGGGTGGGGTGGAGTCCGTAATGAATTGCACACAGGATTTTAAAGCTTCTACATGGAAGAGACACATGCCACTTCTGTTCACATTTCATTGCCCAAAGCAAAACCTTGGCCACATCTTAATTCAACAGGGTGAGGGTGTATAATCCTCCCACAGGAATAGGCACTGAATATTTGTGGGAACTTTATAATTATGCGTAGTTTTTCTTTCAGTACTTTAGTTAGAATGGAAAGTACTAGATTAGGAATCAGGACCATGGACTCTAATCCTCAGTAGAACTGTATCCATAGAAATTAAAGCAAGAATGAGTGGTCCCTTTCCCAAATCCCACTCTCTGAGATACCTTAAGAAACCACAGGATCTAAGTACCATTGTTCTAAAAAAAAAAAAAAAAAAAAAAAATTTTAAAAGAGGGGGTTTTTTTTTTACATTTTTTCCTCCCCTTTTTTTTTTTTTTTAAAAAAAAAAAAAAATTTTAAAAGAGGGGGTTTTTTTTTTACATTTTTTCCTCCCCTTTTTTTTTTTTTTTAAAAAAAAAAAAAAAAAAAAAAAGACCAAAATAGTGCAGCGAATCATGTCAAGAAAAGACTCCGTCATTTAGAACTTATTGCATTGCTTTACATTTATCCATAGCTCTCAAGGCTCAAAAGCTACAGCTGTGCCTAGTTGCAGCAGAATGTTCTGCATTCCTTCACACAACTGTAGCATAAGAAACGTTTGTCTCCCAAAATCTTCATATCTGGGGTGGGGAACTGTCTGGCCTGGGCTTTCAACATCTCATTCATCTCACTCCTAGGAATCAATGCAGGCCTCAGAGCCAAAAGAGTGAATATCTGGGGTATGGATGGTGCAAAGAGCAGAGGTCATGGCACAGCTGGAGAAAATCAGTCTCCTGCTCTTAGGGAGTTCTGGGTGAGAACACAAGCACAAGCAGGGAGTCTTTGGAAAAAGACTGAGAAAATCTTACTCAGTGCTCCCACTCACGCCCAGGGCTGACCTTGGTCATGGTCAGGCAGCCTGTGTGACTGACCATTTGCTGGCACAAAGAGCACATGGGCCTCCTTAAGGAGCCAGAGGGGGCAGCTCAGTGTGTTGGGACCAACATACACCAGTTATCCAGAAGATGAACCATGACCCAGAAAAGTGAAAGCTTCATTTCCAGAGACAAAAAGCAGGGCCTCTAGATGAGTAATGGAGTGAAAGCATGTCCTGAAAAAAGAAAAGTGAACTGTCTTAGTTTACTGGGGCTGTCATAATAACAAAATACCACAGACTGGGTGGCTTAAACTACGGACACTGATTTTCTCACACTTCTGGAGGCTGGAAGTCCACGACCAAGGTGCCGGCAGGGTTGGCTTCCTCTGGGGCCTCTCTCCTTGGCTTGAAGACGGCCACCCTCTGCTGCCTCTTTTCACACCATCATCCCTCCGTGTGGCCTAATCTCCTCCTCTTATGAAAGCACCAGTAAGATTGGATTAGTGACCACCATAATGGCCTCATTTTACCTTAATTACCTCTTTAAAGGCCCTATCTACAAATACAGTCACATTCTGAGGTGTTGGGGGTAAGGGTTTCAACATGAGTTTGGAGGGGGTGGGGCATACACTTCAGCCCATGACCTGGACTCCTCAGCACTATTAAAAGTAATTGAAACTCTAAATCTCACTGGAACCTGCCACGTCTTTCCTAGAAGTAACTGAAACGCCTCACCTTACCCATAAAGCAACAAAATGTAGCAAGTACGACTGCCCTGAACTTCCTACCCTTCACAAAATTTCCTCCAGCAGATCCACAATAACATGTGCTGGTGTGCATGTGTGTGACTTCGATGTACTGTCCAAAAAACTCAAACCCTAAAAGGGGTAGAGAGGGCAACATGAATGGATAGAATCTAGAGAAAAGCACAGTGTCATCTGACTCAGCTTCTTTTCGAGGACTTGTCACCCTATGTAAGTTTAAAGATGCTCTCAATGTCATAAAATGTCAATGCAGCACTGTCTATAATTTCTATGACGATGGAGATTTGTGTGATAGAGTATCCTCTGAAGAGGCAAAGGGGTTCCCAGAGTATGAGAATATCATTCTGTATTCTTCTGAAAATGTTTTTATTTTGCCCCTGGTCTTGGATGACTGTTTATCAGGGTACATAATTCAAGGGGGACTTATTTTCTGTCAGCATTTTTAATTGTTTCCCTGAATTCAAAATTCTCTTGTTGCTGAAAAGACTGATATCTAATTGTTCTTTATTAGGTACTCTTGTCTTTCTCTCTGGTTCTTTTTTATGATATTCTCTTTGCCTTAAGCTTTCTAAAGTTTCATTATAATGTTTACAGTAATGCATTTATTTTTGTTTATCTTGCTTGAGACATGATGTACTTCTCCAGTCTGAGAAATCACATCTCTCTCCAATTTGGAGGATTCCTGGTTTTTGTTGTTACCTTGAATATTGCCTTTACTTTTCCCTGTCTATGCTCTCCTTGTGGAATTCCACTTACGTGCATTTTGAATGTCTATATTTTCCTCCATATCTTTTAGCCTCACTTTCATAGTTTCTATACCCTCATCTCTCTGTACAGCATTATGAGGCGATTCTTCAGTTCTTTCTTTCAATTTACTAATTGTCTTAGTTCGTTTCTGCTACTATAACAGAGAGTAATTTATGAGACTGGGTAATTTATGAAGCACAGAAAGTTATTTCTCACAGTAGTGGAGGCTGGGAAGTCCTAGATCATGGTGTCAGCATCTGGTGAGGGCCTTCTCGTTGCATCCTTATATAGAGGAAGTTAGAAGGGCCCCCTCAAAAGTTAACTCTATGTTTCCACCTGTAAGAAGAGCAGAAGAGAACTCACTCCTGCAAGCCCTTTTTATAGCAGCATTAATTACCTAAACACCTCCCATTCAGCCTCACCTCCCAACACTGTTGCATTGGGGATTAAATTTTCAACACATGAATTTCAGGGAACATATTCAGACCATAGCACTAATTCTCTCTTTAGCAATGATTTCTCTGCCATTTAAACCATTCATTACATTTAAAACTTCAATTATTGCATTTTACTTTTCTAGAAATTTTATTTGGTTCTTTTCAAAACTGCCTAGTTATTCTTGATGGGCTTTTGTTTATTTCTTATGTTTACCATTCTCTCTGTTACTTTGTAAATATTTTAAGCAACTTATTTTACATTCTATATTAAACAACATTATGCCCAAAGTTCTTGAGCACTAATTCTGTCCTACATTGTTTCTGCTGAGCCCAATTTATGGTGACTTGTTTTCTCATGTGTTTGTAATTTTTTTACTGTTTGTTCATATAAGGCCCCTCTTAAATGGAGGAATCCTGAAGAGTCTGGATTGAAGGTACATCCTTCTGTATGCCACATGATGGGGTGTTATGAAGCAGAAATGCTTTTAAAATAATTTTCTACCTGATATTTCCTGGGCTATGTAAGTAGTATAAGCATTAAACCTCCATAAGAACAGGCGTGGGATTATAAATTCTCAGAAAAATCTCATTTTTGTTTTTGTCTTCCATTCCTTAAATCAGCACCTGAGACAAACACACTTCCTTGTTGACTTCCTTTTGCCAGAGGATAATTTCCTTCTCCTAACCCAACTTTTCACTTGAGGGTGTAGATATTTGAGACCCCTGGCTTTTTCCATTTCCCTAGTTCTCCCACAGAGAACCAGGTTCCCAGCATAAGGCAGCTGGTTCTTCAGGGTCTGCTTACCACTCTGGTTGCAACATTTTCCCTCCTATGTATTTCACTTACTTTCTTATAAGTTCAGCTGTGCATTTACCCAAATGTTTGGTGTCTCTTATCCAGTATTTTTTGTGTGTATTTTGAGGGGAATTTTTCAGAATATTATCAACTATGGTGCGGGAGGCAGAAGTTCATTTCCAGGCTCTGTAGGCTAGAGCTTCTGCAACCATACAGGCCTTCATCAGTCACATCTGAGGCAACTGGGCTCTTGCTTCAGTTTAGGGGTACAGAATATCTCCTTTCTGTAGTGCTTCTGTGAATGGGATTCCAATAACCCGTTGCTATGAGTCAAATGTGTCCCCCCAAAAGTGCATATGTTAGAAACTTGATCCCCACTGTAACAGTGTTAAGAGGGTAGGAAATCCAATAATGATATTTGAAAGGTGGGGCTTTTGAGAGGTGATCGAATCAGGAGGACTATGCCCTAGTAAAGGGATTAATCCATTCATGGAGCAATGAGTTATCATAGATGTGGGCTGGTGGCTTTATGAGGAGGACATGAGAGAGCTCTTGTGACTCTCTCACCATGTGACACCCTGAGTTGCTGTAGAGAATCATCATCACGAAGAAGGCCCTCACCAGCTGTGCTGCCTGAACTTGGGACTTCCCAGCCTCCAAAACTGTAAGAAATAAATTTCATTTCTTTATAATTACCCAGTTTCAGGTATTCTGTTATAAGCAACAAAAACAAACTAATATACCCATGGAAATATTGCATTGTAGTAAACAGATCCTGGGGCTGGGATTCAGAAAACCAAAGTTCTAATTTTGACTTTGCTTCTTAGATAATTCCCTAAAACTCTCTGTAACTTAGTTTTTTAAATCTGCAAAATAGGGTGGTAATTATTGCCTTACTTATTTTTTTTTTATAATTGGGAGGGTAAAAATGCAATAAGAGGGTATGCAAATACTTTATTAACTCTGAAGAGTGACATAAATGCAAGCTACTCTGTAACTGTACCAAGGTCAAGTATAAAGCTCACCCTCTGAAGGAGAATGTACTGTGCTCAGATATGCCAGTTCCTGTGATAGGACCAACCTAATTTGGATCTTCAGGCTGATTTGCCAAGATTAAAAATATACTTTTTAATAAAAGTGAACTAGAACATATTTTATAATACTAGGATCTTTCTTCTACTTATAAACAACACAATACCACAGTAAAAAAGCAAGGGATGAAAGAAAAACTCTTAAAGACAAATTGTGTATGCTTGCACCTTAGGAGTTCAGCCTATCTAAATATTTGAGTTCATTCAGTTCCATTTATTTTGCTCTATTTCACTCCTTGACTTTCTTCAAGCTCTTTTAACATCATTTGAGCTTCTTAGGCCAGATTTATTAGAAAAACACCTTTATAACCATTTCCTGTTGCATCTGCCCAGCTGTCTCTCCTGGACCAGGAGAGCTCACTCTGAACATCTGTAAGCTCCCTCATTTGCTCCTATGTCTATGTCTTTTATCAGTGACCTATCCCTTTGGAAAGGACAGAGAGACTCTGTTTTCTCCTTTGGTGACTTTGGTGGTCCCCAATTAACCGTGCTTCCCAGCATGCATGCCTTTGTGAAGCCCCTTCCCAAATTGACCCTGGCCTTGGCCATATGATTAGTTTTGGCCCATGAAATGTTGGCAACCATGACGTAAACCGAGGCTTGATAAGCACTTGCACACTGGGGCTCATCCTTGTGGAGCACTCCTTCTTGGAACCCAGCTGCCATTCCATGAGGAAGCCCAAGAGATCATGTGCTTTTGGCCCATGAAATGTTGGCAACCATGACGTAAACCGAGGCTTGATAAGCACTTGCACACTGGGGCTCATCCCTGTGGAGCACTCCTTCTTGGAACCCAGCTGCCATTCCATGAGGAAGCCCAAGAGATCATGTGAAGGAGAACTGAGGCCTAGCCAACAATCCATAGCTGAGCTCCAGACAGGGGCCACCCGCAACTCCCCGCTCTACAAGTGAGGTTATTTCAGATCTTTCAGCCACCCCAGTACTCCACTAATAAATACCAAGTTAGTAGAAGAACCACTTAGTCAACCCACAGAACCATAAGAAATAATACATTATATTATATTGTTTTAAGTTTTGAGATCATTTATTTTACAGCAACAGATACATCCAATATTCATTCTCCTCTTTTTCCTATTAGGAGAACCCCAGTTTTATTTGGTGTTGCAATGTACCCACATAAAAATCTATAGTTTCCTCCCTTTCTTTAAGATGGGAGTGACCATATGACACAGTTTGCCCAATTAAATAAAGATGTTGGGTGGGGTTTTCAGAAAATCTCCTGAAGAGGGACAGACTTCACTGGCTGTCCACTCTTCCCCTTCTTTCTGCCTGGAACACAGACTTGACGTCATAGATGGATGAGCTATCTTATAATGACGAGAAAAAAACAAAAATCAAGAGAATCACAAAAACTTCAGCCCTGACCTCCTTGTGCCACTGATTCAAAGCCAGCAACTTTTTGAAATATGAGAAATCAAGCCCCTAATTCATCAAAGCCACTGGTACCTCATTACAGGCAGTTGATTTGGGTGCTAATGGTGTTTCAATGACTTTGTTACTAGTATGGAAGTAACATAACATAGTAGTTCTCAAACCCAGCTGCACATGAGAGTAGGAATTTCTGTGGGTGGCAAAGAGTTTACTTATATTTTGGTTCTTGGAGCTTCCTAAGATTCCAGCAGAGTGGTATGCCTCATATTTTTAAGGACACTGCTTCCTGGGCCACACAGCTTGGCAAAGCCACAGAATAGTGCTAAAGAACTAGAGATCACCACGAAGTCATTTGCTGCCTTTTTTGGTTGACTCTCTCTCCATGGATGTCTATGTGCCATCTCTTCAAATAGGATGGGAACTCCTTGAGAACTGAGAACATCTCGTATTTCTTCTTTCTTTGCGTGTTTAATTCTGTATCTTACATATTAGTAAATAAATAAAGTATCCATTTTAAACTTAGTAATATTATCCTAGAAATGTTTAAACTATGGCTTATGACATTTTTAATGACAGTTGAATTAATTTTCATATACACAATGATTTTATTTCCCCTCAGATTTTATGACTGTCTTATGCTTCTCCATGTTAGTAATACTTACCAATATTATTTATTTAGCTCTTACTCTGAGCCAGGCACTATTGTACATGCTTTGTATATATTAATTATTTACTCTCCAAAATAACTCAAGAGACAGGTACTAATATTACCCCCATTTTGCAGATGAAGAAACTGAGGCTGAGAGATCTGCCCCCAAAAGCACGGCTACTAAATGGAGAAACCAGAGTTTAAATTTACTACCTGATAGAATTTTTCTTCTTTGTGTGCCTTAAAAAAAAAAAAAAAAAAAAGTTTTCTTTTTTACTCCATGTTTAAAAAACAATGAGAAAATAAAAAGGAGTTCAGCCATGACTGCCACCCAGTAGCTGACAACTGCTTTGGGCTATAGACGCCTGCTGCCCAGGCCATGCTGGAAGACCCCTGCCTGGATATGGCTTCTCTGTTCTCACTGGCTTTCTGCAGAACTGGATTCACACGCACTATTCTAAAATTTCCCCCAAATGTCCCTCTAACCTCTAATCTTTTCCCATCCCTCTGAAACGAGCATACAAGTAGGAATGCCAAGACTCAGAGCAGAAGGCAGGGTGGCCAGGGAGGGACAGAAGGAGCGCACTGAGTGTGCTCATAGTTTATATTTGTTAATATGAGCATGTTATGCTGGATGTACATGGACAGTCCTCTTAAGACACACCGTTTAAATAAAATGTTTTTAAAATACTTCCCAGAAACCCACAAAGCAAATAGGAGACCCAGTCTGACCTCTGCCTCCCTCTCTTTGTCCCTGAACCTTCGGTCTTTTGGTGGCAAGTTTCCCAGGCTAACTCAGTGCCAACTTACTTTGTCTTCTGGTTTTCTCAAAGGGCCTCCAAAATTCCCTTCCCTGTTTCATAATTCAAAAGGACGAGCTCCCCTCTGGCTGGCCAGCAGTGACCTCCACATCCCTAAGATCAGAACCCTCCCTTCCCTGCTTTTACTGGTCTATTTGTGAAGCCAATTTGTTTTCTTGGTTTCTGTGTTCCCAGGGTTCTAGGAATCCATGGGAGGAAGTTGCCATGGCCTCTCCTCCTGCTTCTGCTGACTTCTGCCACCTTCCTTCTCCCACCTCAGCTCTGTCAAAGGGGCATTTTCACAGTGATCTCTATGGCTCCCCCAATTCCATCCTTCTTCCCCTCTTCTGGCATGTCACAGAAGAGACCATCAGAAACATTTTCACAGTCTTAATCCTCTAATTCTGAAACTCAAACAGGAAGTCTAGAACAAAAAATTGCAAAAAATTTCTTCTTGAAAGAGAAGGCAAAGAAAGAATGATAACTTTAACTTAGAAGAATCTGCATCCTGAATGTGAGAAACGTGCTTAACATGTATATTTGGACAGTTAGAGGAATTTGTATTAAGGCAAAACAAACAAAAGAACTTGTGGAATTTTCTTAAATATCTTCACGGTAGTGTAGTCATATATCTTAAGAACTATCAATCTGCTGTGGGAAATATCTCTTAAAAATGTGTTCACTCACACAGTAGGAAGATCAATTTTGAAAACAACAAGCAATCTACCTCATGTAGTCTACGAAGGATTTTAAAGAGAGCAAAAAAAAAAAAAAAAAAAAAAAAAAAAGTGAGAATGAATAACAGAAGCTAAATAGCTACAGAGCCTTTGAAAAACATAAAGAAGCCATTAGCGAATTCAAAATAACTCATCAGGAAAAGTAGTATACCGATTTACTATGGGTGCACTATTTGGATAAGGGAGGAACACAGATTAAAATATCTCATAAACAGAAGTTAATCTCAAGGAAGAAAACAGGAATCTAGGAGCTCAGGTTTAATGCCACAACAGAAAACAAGTGTACCAAGCCAACAAAAATAGCAGGTTGGTTTAGAATCACTCTGTCGAGAAATCTTTCTGGAGCATCAACTTTTGCAAGGACAATTGCAAGAACCACTCCACCCTCCTTACTTAATCTCTCTCCACTTGCAATGCTTTATCAAAAGCCAGATGCTCCAGGTATGGCTGGGACAGCCAATGAAACAGTGGCCCCACGTTGGGATGCCCTAGGGAGAGAGTGTAAAATACCAATGCCTGGCCCCACACCAAACCATTTTCATCAGTATCTTAGGGTATGGGACCAAGCCGATCGGTGATTTTTAAATGCAGGTGGTGACTCTAATGGGCTGCCAAGATCGTGATTCACTGCAGAAGTAACAAGAAAAGCTGCACCTGGCTTGCTCATGGATTCATATGCCATGTTATTGCTTCTGATTCTGTGGAGCTTGGTGAACGTTTCTTCTCTTAGTCTTCTAATAACCAACTAACTGTTTTCTTGACTAACGCTCTCCTCTACCACCTTTATGAAAGAATATTTCGTGGAATTTCTGACATGCATAACAGAACCACCAATTTGGCAACACAGATGGCTATTTGGATTACCTTAAAATGCTCCTTGTAAGAAAGGAGAGGCCTCCAAGATTGAGCATTCTGTGTTTGATTGCCTGTTTCAAGGTAGGTGCCACCGGGGTGGGTCCTCTCAGGTCCAATCCTCTGCCAGGACTTGGAGAAGTAATGAAATCAATGAGATTCCTCTGTAAATAGAGGTGGTCCCAAGACAATATGGAGTAGTGGTTCAAAGAACTGCTCTGGAGTCAGGCATCTCATTCTTCTTGGTTCTATGATTTGGGCAAGTTGCTGAATCTATTTGAAACTGTTTCCACATCTATAAAAACAGGATAATACTACATCCAAGTTGTTCCAGATTGGACAATTAAGTATATGATTGCTGTAGCAAATGCATACATCTCTTAGAAAAGTGCCTGGTACAGAGCAGACACTAAATGTGTGTTAACTGCCAGTACTAGCCCTTCCAGCAGTGCTATTGGATAGGAATATGATGCAAGCTGGTAACCACATTTCCTGGTAACCACATTTTTAAAAGTAAAAAAGAAATAGGTGAAATTAGTGTTAATGATATATTTAATCCAACAAATCCAAAATATTAGCATTTCAATACATAATCAATATAAAAAAAATTAGCAAGACATTTCTTCTTCTTTTTTTCCATACTAAATCTTTGACACCTGGTGTGTTTTGCATCTACAGCACATCTCAATTCAGACTAGCAATATTTCAAGTAGCTGGTAGCCATGTGTGGCTAGTGGCTACCATACTGCACATTACAGCTCTGAGGATTTATGTTTCTCATATGTGATGATGGGCCAGAAAGTCTCAAGGCCTTCTCACATCTGTAATGCCAAGGTGGAGATGTTCGGCTTCTCTGCCACACTCTGTGAGCAGGGCACTGATGTAGGGCTTTGTGATGTATTTATTGCCAAACATCTTGGCCTCAGCTCCCAAGCAGGTGTGCAACCTCTTTCCTGAGAAGGACAGTGTAATAACCTGTCCTTGAAGAAATCTCTATTGGCTTCCTGACAACTGGAAAAACCATGGGCCAATTAGTGTTTGCAGGCTGCTTTATTACTCTCATCTTGCTAGATTATGAAAAAGCAACAGTAAAGGCATTTTATTAATTACTCCCATGTTACAGTTTTCTCCTATTTGGAAATATCCCCAAGAAAATACACAAAGTGTTTTTTTCTATAATTATTTGGGGACTTTTTTGCTTTTTTAAGCTTCTCTCCTTCCAAACTTCTGACTGCGTTATTGTGTTTTTGTCCCATTCTGGGTCCAATATATTCACATTCCTCTAAATCCTGCTGCCTCTAACTAGAACCAGAAGTGCAGTCAGATCCCAACCAAACACCAAATAAAGTGGGTGGTTACTTTTTGGCTGTGGTGTGATGTTATTCCAAGTCTTATGTTTGGTTCCCCAGATTTAAGAGGTTCCTAATCTGGGGAGAAACAATACTGATGAGAAGTTGGGCAAGGAAGAAGGAATGTGATATTATTTAATTCCAACCATGAAAATTGGGCCCTACCAATCAATGAATTTCATTTACGGAGTCCTGCTAGGTCCTGAATGAAAACATTCTCTGTAATTCACGATTGTGTTGGTATGACAAGACTGACCAGCTGGAATGTTCAGAGAACAATGCTTTGCCATAAAATGACAGGACAATTTTGCTTGTGAAGGGTCTATAAACTAAGAGAATGGGCTTAGGATGCTAGAACTGAAAAAGTTCTCACAGGCCATGTACTTTGATGTTATCTTTTTATTGATTAGGAAAGTGGGGCTGGGAGAGATTAAAATACTTGGTGAAGTTCAAAGGACAAGTAGGTAAAAGAAAAGGGCCAGAAAACCTAGTCTCCTTGCTCATAGTTTTTATTGTACTACGTATTACACCACTGTTACCTTGATTTTTGGATAAAAGAATACACATGCTATTCTTCCCGAAAGGTTTTACTACTTCACACAGGTTAGATGGTAATTTTATTCTTGCTTCCTTCTCTCAAACTCTTACCTGGTCTCCATCGAAGAGTGGTGTTCAAAGTATCCTGAACCCAATTAACATTTCTAAAAGGTCTGGGGGGGGGGGGGAATCAATGAGAAGACACTGTTCAATCCCATACTTGACCACAAATCTTCCTGCAGGCGGCACAGCTTCAGCTGTTGTACTCTATGGAGTACAAATTTGGTTTTGAGTTTCAAAAGAGGGGATCTAGAAAAGGATCTTGGCAAAACCAATGAATAATGAGCTCTTCCCTCCACACCAATCCCTCACCCGGATCTGGAATTGCTGATATTGGAGGGTGGGATTATAAACTAAGGGGAATAGCAGGCAAGCCACCTAGGGGCACCAAAGAACTCAACAGAGGCCGGTAGGCTCTTTGGAGGTGGCTGGGACGGATTAAAAAGAAGAGGGACAGGGCTTCTATGAATCAAGGCTGACGAGCCTGCCTTAGGCAATCATTGTTTAATGTTGTTTAATAGTTGTACTGGATTGAATTATGTGCCCCCAAAACTCATTGAAACTTCAATCGTGTCCTCCAAGTTTCATATATTAGAAACTTAGCCCCCACTGTGACTGTTAAGAGGGTGGGAAATCCTATTACGGTAATTGAAAGGTGGAGCCTTGAAGAAGTGATTAGATTGTAGGGCCATGCAGTAGTGAATGGATTAAAAATGGTGGTCAGGGGTGTGGTTCTGAGGGCTTTAAAAGAAGAGAGTCTGCCTTTCTCTCTCTCTCTGCTTCCACCATCTTGCAGTGTGAGACCCCTGGGTCACTCTTGCCACCACCATACGGATTTTGGACTTCCCAGCCTCAAAAACTGTAAGCAATAAATGTCATTTTTTTTCTTTATAAATCACCCAGTTTCAGGTACTTTGTTATAAGCAACGGAAACGGACTAATACAATAGTTTAACTCCTTCAACTTGTAACTTTCTATAGAATATGCACATTTTCAATTTCCACGGCAGTGTCATACTCTCTGTACCAGGCTCTCAATCTCATTTTCCCAGTTGCCCCTCCTTGAATGAGATTGACCTGCAGAGCAGAAAATTAACAAGTGGCCGTACTGTCCCCCTTAAATATCCTACAGTACATCATTAACATGAATTGTAATGAAACAGTGTATTGTAGGAATTGCCAGCATTAAACCCCCACGAAATGTTCGCCAGTTCACATTTCTTTTGGAGCACGACTTTATTTAAGAGAGGAATGAAGGACAGGAAGGAGTGTACGTTTTGCTTTATACTGGCTGTTCATCACTTCCCCAAGGAATATTTGATGTGTGATGTAAGGAAGTGAAGACCATTCAGCTAGTTACACAGCTTTTGCTCCCTATTTAGTTAGTTTACCTGGGGTAGGGGGTGGGGCTGGGGGAAAAGAAGGGGTAAAGTCTTCCATGTGTGGAAAGATTTGTATTATCTTTCAATTCTGTTTTCCACTTACCTTTTGAAATCCCCTCAACCAGGACGTTATAAACTGATCTCTGTTAAAGGTGAATTTTACTTTTATTGGAATTGGCTTTTTCCCTCTTTCTTCATTAAGTTCATTTGACTTACAGTAGATCCCAGAAAAGGACTCATGACACTTATTTATTCTAGAAAGCTTTCTTCTCTGTACAAAGGATGCAGAGCTAAGCAGGAAGAAGAGAGGGGCTCTAAGTCAAGGCTGGTTAGCACGACTAGAACGCGTGGAAAAGCCGGCCCAGACTAGAGGAGGAGGTGCAGAGCTTCGAAATCCTTGGAATTGATGGAGGAATGGGGAAGGGAGGGCAGCGGAAGGGGACCCGGGCAGGGAGCCCCTACCCCTCTGCACCCAGTCACTGCGTGCGGGGCCGTCCCACCGCGCTGTCGGCTCAGGCTGTGCGTGTCTCCTCACCTGAGCACGGCAGGACTTGACGCTGGCAGTTCTGTCCTGCCACCTGACTGAGTGTTAGCAAACAGTCACTCCTACCGAGTGGTTCAGTCCAGAGACTGTGAACGCGTTCTAGTTTACTTTCTGTTCAGTGATTTTGGAAAATATAACCGATTTGATTCTGCTTAGAAGGGGCTTGGATGAGTGAATTTAAAACACGTCCCACGACCACAAACGACTCTGGACGTTGACCAGAAATGAATACTACTTGGGATCTCACGGCTCCCAAACCCGGGGGTCAGAGCACGGGTGGTTTCCACGAAGTCCAGATTGAGCTGATGAAACAGACCCCCGGACGCCCAGGGCGCGCGGGCCCGGGGGGTGGGGCGGCGGCCCGGGCCAGGCGCGCCCCGAGCACCTCCCGCAGGTCCCGGCCGGGGCGCGGGGCCGGGTCACCTGACTTGCGGAACAGGGCTTCTATGAATCAAGGCTGACGAGCCTGCCTTAGGCAATCATCGTTTAATGTTGTTTAATAGTTGTACTGGATTGAATTATGTGCCCCCAAAACTCATTGAAACTTCAATCGTGTCCTCCAAGTTTCATATATTAGAAACTTAGCCCCCACTGTGACTGTTAAGAGGGTGGGAAATCCTATTACGGTAATTGAAAGGTGGAGCCTTGAAGAAGTGATTAGATTGTAGGGCCATGCAGTAGTGAATGGATTAAAAATGGTGGTCAGGGGTGTGGTTCTGAGGGCTTTAAAAGAAGAGAGTCTGCCTTTCTCTCTCTCTCTGCTTCCACCATCTTGCAGTGTGAGACCCCTGGGTCACTCTTGCCACCACCATACGGATTTTGGACTTCCCAGCCTCAAAAACTGTAAGCAATAAATGTCATTTTTTTTCTTTATAAATCACCCAGTTTCAGGTACTTTGTTATAAGCAACGGAAACGGACTAATACAATAGTTTAACTCCTTCAACTTGTAACTTTCTATAGAATATGCACATTTTCAATTTCCACGGCAGTGTCATACTCTCTGTACCAGGCTCTCAATCTCATTTTCCCAGTTGCCCCTCCTTGAATGAGATTGACCTGCAGAGCAGAAAATTAACAAGTGGCCGTACTGTCCCCCTTAAATATCCTACAGTACATCATTAACATGAATTGTAATGAAACAGTGTATTGTAGGAATTGCCAGCATTAAACCCCCACGAAATGTTCGCCAGTTCACATTTCTTTTGGAGCACGACTTTATTTAAGAGAGGAATGAAGGACAGGAAGGAGTGTACGTTTTGCTTTATACTGGCTGTTCATCACTTCCCCAAGGAATATTTGATGTGTGATGTAAGGAAGTGAAGACCATTCAGCTAGTTACACAGCTTTTGCTCCCTATTTAGTTAGTTTACCTGGGGTAGGGGGTGGGGCTGGGGGAAAAGAAGGGGTAAAGTCTTCCATGTGTGGAAAGATTTGTATTATCTTTCAATTCTGTTTTCCACTTACCTTTTGAGTGGCTCCCGAGACCCGGGCTCAGCTATTGTTCATCTTCGTCTCCGGGGAGCCCTTTGGCTGGCCCCGGGCTCTAGGCGAGACCACTCTGGGCCTGCCACTGCTCCCTGGCCCCCACCCTTCTTGTCCCTTTCCCCGCCACAGCCCCGAGGAGGAGGAGGGATGCTGGAGTTGGGGCAGACCGGGGTAGCTGGGACTTCTGGAGGTCGGAGGAGGGGGAACGGGCGCCCCGCCACCTACCGCGACCCCTGCCCGGAGCGTGGTGTCCTCCTCAACCCACCTTCCTCCCTTCGCCGCTGCTTTGGGCAAGTTTATGTCCGCGATTTAGTTTCCGCAGTTTGCAGGGTTCATCTGCTAACCCCTTGGGGCTTCGCAGCCCCCTTCTGTGGAGGGGGGCCTCAGAGCCTGGAGAGGCAACAGGCGGGACTAAGGCAGATGGAGCCCAGTGGAACGTGGAGGGGCCAGAAGTGACCTCACAGGGGCCCGAGCATGGGCTGTATGTCCAGGCTCCCTTTTTTGTTTTCCAAGGAGCCCAGCTCCGTGCGACTTTATTTCTGCTGATGATTGGGGCAAATCTGCAGACTGAAGGCCGCTCACCTCGGACCAGCGGCTTCTCTCCGCTGCAGGCTCCCAGCTGATTTGCACGGGACTCCGTTTTCCTTCGGGGAGAGAATACCGAGCTGCCTGGGGAAGCACTGTCAGTTCTCTGGAGAACGTGATCTCGATGTGATCTCGCAAAGAGAGGAACTGGTTTTGCCCATTAGTAGGAAGGACTTAGAACTTAGCAGATCATCTCAGCGAGGAAAGTCTCACCTCCTCGAGGTTTGAACAGAGTTGGAAGAGAGAGAGGGAACCAGAGAGGCTGGGTTTTGAGGGCCCTGTCACTTGTGTATCTGGGTGTTTTCTTACTGATGGGTATAATCTGATAATCTTTTTGTAATGATGCCTAACACGTGTGATTTTTTTCCCTTGGGCTTGTAAGCTGTCGATTTTATGTGAGGAAATATATCCAGTTCTTATTTTTTAATCCGTGCTTCCATAACATGGATTGGGAGAGACATTTCATGCTGGGCTGTCATGCACATGTCCTTTCCATTCACTGAGATGCTGCATTAATGAATTTATGGTATCATTTATGCTCCTTAGATTTGTGTCATGGTTTTAGGGGGGCGGCAGTGGTGGTGGTGATAACCCAGTTGAAAAATCTTATTACTGTTATCTGTGAATTGAATAAAAAGAATGGATACTGAGCCTCTGAGTATTCAAGGGGGCTGGGGGGAGGATGATATAGTGTCTCCACCAGCTAGTAGTGTATCTGACAATGAAATTCTGTCTCTAGACTGCTAGTTCTCTAAGCATCTTTGAGGCAGGTGCACCTACTATCACCCAGACTTTAAAGGTGAAGAAACTGAGATTTGGAGGTTAAGGACAACTGGGCCTTGAAGGTTTTTTTTTTTTTTTTCCTGGGCCTTGAAGTTAATAGAATGTAGTGGAAAACTTTTGTCTTTCCCTTCCTTCCAAAATACAAATTAATATGAAATATTTCAAGCATACATAAAAATATAGTAAGGCATCCATTTTTCTATGACCTAAGTTTAAGAGATGCTAATATTTCCATACTTGCTTCATATCCCCCAGTAACCTCAAAAGTAAACTGTAACAAATATTTTATCCATCCTTTCTTCTCTGCCTCCATCCTCAGGTAACCAGTAATATAAAGTTATTACATATAGTTCCAAAGTATGTTTTGGTACTTCTATATTTTACATGTTGACAAAAAATATATGTGAGTTTGTGTGTTTAACATTTTACATAATGGCATATTTCTATATACACACAGCTTGCATTTTTTTAACTTATTATGTTTTTGAGGTACATGTAGCTCTTTATTCACTTTAGCTGCTACAGAGAATTCTAGTGTATGAATAAATTATAGTATACTCATTCCCTTGCCAAGAGAAAATTAGAGAGTTTCCAGTTCTTTACTGTTTCAGGCACTTTTTCTGCTGAAGGACAGTCTGTTTCCACTTTTTTGCTATAGCAAACAGTGGTACAGTAAACATCCAGAGACACGTTTCTTTGTGCACGGATTTCTCTGTTACACGCCTGTACAATTATTTGCTGGATAGTGAGGTCTAGGTGATACTGCATTTGTTATTTCATTCATTCCTCAACAAATATTTAGAGTGTATGTAGGGTCTCTCGGCTATCTGTTGAATGAGAAATTGATCTATTTTAAACTCTAAGATTACATTAGTTGGCTGGATTTTTTTTTCCAACTCTTTTTTAAATAAGAATAGTGCTTCGTCATTATATAATTGAAGCATGAGATAAAACTGGTGCAGAGTTTGGAATACTTGTTCTGAAGCCTTTTCTTGGTGAGAAACTGCTTGTGTGACAGATTACTCACTTGACCTCCTCTTCCTCATTTCTTCCTTGGTAAGGTTAAGGGGTTTGTTTGAGTAAGCATTTACAAAGGCATGTTCCTGCTCTAAGAGTTTATGAAAATGTGACTGTGTTAGTGACACATTTTGCCCCCTGATGGTAACCCCTTAAACTGGAATGTGTTTAAGGCATTTAAACACTTCGGCTTCCTTACTATCCCTTCAAATTGCCAGGTGCATTCCTGCCTAAGAACCTTGCATTTGCTGTTCCCACTGCCTGGAGAGCTCTTCTAGATGTCTACACAGTTGTGCCTTTGGCCCTCCAGGTGTTTACACAGACACCCCCTTCCCAGCAGACCTTTCCTGGCTGTCCCCTTCTGGTACACCCTGCAACCTCTTCCCTGATTTATTTTCCTCCAAGGTGCTTATCGCCTTCTAGCTTGCCATATATTTTAGTTTATAATAGTATTGTCTGTCTTTCCATATTAGAACATAAGCTCCATTAAGACAGAGGTTTTGATCCTCTTGCTCACTGTTGTATCTCTGATGTCTAGAACAATGTTGACACATAGCAGGTACTCAAATGTTTGATGAAGGAATGAGTAGAATGCTATTTGCTGTGATTTTCTACTAGGAATTTCTCATTTAGCACATATTAGATATACTAAATGGTGCTGCTTGTTCCATGGCTGTAATTGAGTATCCCACATGCCATATTTACAGATTCCATCAGGATTAAAAAAAAAAAAAAAAGTCTTATAAAGAAACCACTCTATTTAAATCCATGTGATTTATCCCACAAAGCACTTCAGATTTTTTTCTCCCAACATTTTCCTAAACCTGAATTCAGAGGAGAGCGTAAGTAACATGATGCTCAGTAGCACACCCACCTTTCCTTGTCTTAATAACCCAGTTTTCCTATGTTACAAATGTGCAAGCTGCAGAACCAAAGGGAGCTCACTCTCTAGTCTACACAGCATCTGTACAGAGAGGTCGGCAATCATCTCAGGCAACACCAACCACACTGAACTTCTAAGAACAGAAAAGTGTATTTCTCTGCATTGCTGCAGAGGGTATACTCATGGTTGCCTTAATGCCTTCATCTATGAGATTTTTGGTGGGGGAGAATGTATTTTTCATGATGGAGGGAAAATGATGCTCTTAGTTTGAAGATGAGGTACCTAGAAATGCTCTAAGAACTGTCACATAGTAAAATACTCATTTCATGGCACAGAAGATATTCACCATTACAGTGCAGTATACTATTTTGCTAGAAGCCAGCTGAATTTTCTCTACCTTGCATGATGAGTATAGGAGTTGACAAAACAGAGCTAAATATATCAAAGGCCTCTTGGGTAACTTTTAAGCGGGTAATAGGGAAAAAGAGTATAGATTTTTTTTCCAGTTAACTATATAGGTAAATGCTACTGATGGTATCCTTAAAAAATATCTCCAGTGTATTGAAGTATGTACTTTATAATAAAATGAGTGAAAAAAATCAGTGTATTATGGATCCAGATAGGGTTAGTTAACCTTCAAGCTGAAAATCCTAAACATAGAATTATATGATTATTATTAAAATACCACATGATTTAAAGAAATTTCTTGTCTTTGATTTATAGTTACCCATGAACTGAAAAGTACAAGTGGTTCAAAAAAAGTTAGAGAAAAATTGTTCATCAAATGCCAATTTCTCAGCTCCAGCCATCTACAATGAACAAAAAATGAGTCCCATCTTTGATATCAGACTCACGAATAGGTATCAGTAAGTTTAGTCAATATTTTAAAAAGTAACTTTACTGACTTAACCAAATGTGTTTAAAAACAAAACAAAACATTCCTGTTTGGTTGAAGGAAGCACACCTCTTTCTTCAATTTTATATTCTGTGCCCAGTAGAGTACCTCTCACATAGTAATTGACTAATGTTTAGTGAACTACACACGTATGCATGTCATGAAGCCCCTCTTGGTGGTCACCAGATACAGAGCTGTCCTCAACTAGAAGCGAATTTAAACAACAACCAAAAGGCAGAAGAGTGCCAAGTGCAAGCCGAAGTTCAGAAGACGTGAAAACCACCTTCCTCCCTGTCCGCTCTTTGGGGAAGTTTGTGCATTGTGTCTTGACTGTGTCACCAGTGGGTTTTTGAGATAGTTCTCACCCACCTAACCTTACCTGTGATTTAGTCCAGGCCCTTCTGTAGTAAATGGTGTTCACTGGAAATTACAGTGTCTGGCCATGTAATTCCACAGCGACTGGTTACTCCTGGGCGAAGAAAAACTTTGGGAGTTCACCATATGTTCATCCCTGTTTCTATATAGAAACTAATTGTGAGAAAAGTTGGCTGTAGCCCACGAACCTTACTGTATAGTGGAAGAAAATACATGAGCTCTTTTCTTTTCTTATTTTTTCCTTAAATTGACATTTCATGAATACCAAAGATTTTTATCAAGTTACCTGACATAAGCAATTGATCATCTACTGTATTAATTTCCCTCTAATCATTTATTATATTACCCTTTTAAGCCTCAACTTAATTTTTCTTAGCTCTGTTGGGTATCGCTATTGATAGGAGTAAAATCAGTTTTATCTGTATTTTTTTTTCTTTATCATTTCTAGATGAATTCAGTTTGCTTAATCTAGAATGTTTTCTTTTTCTGTTTAAAGAGCTAAATAACTCTAAAGTTGACAACAGCAGCAGCATCTACCTCTGCTTACTTTCACTACATTTGTTCAGTTCTTTTGCTGGCTGAAGTGGTAGAAACACAGCCAGAAAAGAAAACTCTGGCAGAGTTCTCTGGTAGGGAATAGAAGGCCTGAGAAGTTCCTTGGCACTAGGGTGGGACAGGATAAAGTGTTTTCCTCCCAGGGGAATCCATTTTGCAAACCAAGGAGACCATCCAGCAATGATTCTTAAATAGTTTTGAGTCGTAGATGGACACTTGCAAGTCTGATGCAGGTTTTGGACCATTTTTCCTTGGGGAAAATTTACTTACATACATGGTGCTATTCATGCTGCGTTCATAATCTTTTATCAGTTTTAAGAGGTTCATGGAACTTCCTGCCCTATGATCATTTATGAACCTCTTTGGAATCCCCAGGTTAAGAACCAAAGGTCTATTGAAGGTACCTAGAAAACCTTATTGCATTTATCCTGTTTACTTTTAACAGCCACCTGTCAAGGGTCAAGAGTACAATTATGAGGAGTCTGTTTTCTATCATGTGACGCTATCCCCCAGGACCATTTGAAAACCTATTATACATGAGCAAAAAGTAATAATTGTAGGTTTTATACCCTCAATGGAAAACTGATCACCAGTTGCTATGCCAATCAGTTTACATGCTGTTGACCATTTTAAGGAACTATTTCTATTAGACACAATAAAATGTTATTTAGAAGTAATAAAAAAAAGTGGCTTTGTAGTATGCTTATTTCACAGAGACTTGAAGAATTCTAAGGATCGGTCTTAAGCTTCTCACCCCAAGGGCAACATAAGGCTTGGTTTGGAGTCAGGCCTGCACTGTCTCCTGCTTTGCAGGTGGCAGCTGTTCCCTGGCTTTGCTGTTGCAGGAGGGCACTGAGATGTCTTGGGTCCCCTCCTGACACCACTTTTAAGCTCACAGGGTAGGCTTTTGACTGCTCAGCCCCCTGGGGAAATAGTGCCACTGTTCTGATGTGCCTTTGTTGTCCTGGCCTCCCAACCTGGTGGGGCTGTGTCACTGGGGACCCAAGGAAGACAGGCCCGCGTCTCCTCAGTGGGGACCTGACCCTCAGGCGGAAGCCTGCTCTTCCAGAGGGAGCATCCTTCTGTGGGAAGTCACAGACACTGGAGGGAGGTACTGCCATTGCCTTCCACACTCAGAACTTCTGTCTGTGTACACCTGCGGTGATATCCTCAAACCACGTCAGTCAAAAATTGGACAAAAAAGGATGCTGACCTGCCTGTAACAGAGGATGCCCAATGGAAGCTCTTTCCACAAGTCAGTCTAGTTGACTTGAGCACCTCCTTGACTTGAGCACCTCCTCTGCGACAGGCGTTTTGCTGCAGACTGTCAGTGAATAAGGGCAGGGCTGGTCTTACTCACTGTCAGATTTCCCATGAGCGAGTGTTGATGGAGTAATTGAGTGTTTGAAGATCCCTGGATGAATGACGAGCCCTGCCCTCATGAGCTTTGGGTTTTGACCAGGTTAAGACATGTTCACAGTCAGCTACAGTGCAAGGTGGACTAGTGGTTGGAATGGGGCAGTGGGGGGGAATTCATTTTTCAGATGAGGCCGAGACCTAGAGAAGTGAAAATGACCCCTTGGAAAGTGACAGTTCACAAGTGACAGAGCTAGACATGACCTTAGTTCTGGCTGCTCACAGCACTGGGCTCCTAAACATTGTAATTTTCTGTTATCTCAGAGGTATACATGACCTTGGGAGTCCTATCCGTAGCTAATTATAATTGTTGTAAATGAAAGAGACTTGTGTAGACTTTGACGTGGTGAAGAAGAGAGAGAAAATTGGGAGTCCCAGGTAAGGCGAATGGCATTGAGCAGCGGCATGAAGGTCAGAAAAGGTGGGCGCCCCAGGCTCTCAGCACCTGCTGAGTGAGAATCACATACACAAATGTATTTGTCAGGCATTGTCAGTGAGTTAACAGATTCTGTGCTGAGTCTCTTAATTTGACAAGAATGCTCATGTATTTGAACATCTTCTCCCATGGAAGTTGTCACACTGGTGACAATCATTTTTCAAAAACAAACGGGAGTACTAACTTGCATTGCTGAGAGAAGCAGCTGACGTACAATGGACTCTTCTCAGCCACCCAGAGACAGGAACTTGTGAGTCAAGATGTTCAGAGACAACAGGGTGCATTTTCTTTCCTCCTTATGAAAGGTAGCCAGTAGGAAAATATAAGATAGGGCCCAGCCACACACGTATGCCGGGGCCCCAGGAGGGTTCAGTGTGCTTCACTGAATCCTGTCAGGAGGACAAGCACCGGGCAAGGTGCTGAGTATTCTACCATCTCTCCCAGAGAATTTCAGGTCCAGTCCACATTCATCATGGGTGCAAGTTGAGTTAAATGCTCTCAGAAACTTCTTGGGTCTTTATTTAAAGAAGAAAAAAAAATCTTAGATTTTCTTTGGGACTGATAATTTTTTTTTGAAAGAAAAAAATTCATATTTCCTTCCCATGAACTTTTTTTAAATTGGAAGATAATTATTCAAAATATAGGCATAGAAATTATAGTCAATATCCATATATCTACTATCCAGGCTTTCCCTGGAGTTTAGTGTTTTTTCTGTTTTGATTTCAGAAAAACTCATTTCTGCCAGTCATCTTGTATATATTTCCCCTCAGTAATCTTGATAAATGCCTGAGTAATTAGATTCTTCGTTGTATAACTTTATGCAGTGCTGGGTGTGCTGTTTATTTGCTTTTTCTGTTGCTCTTCATCTAAAGTTTCTAAAATAATGGGACAGGCATACAGACTGCAGTGATTTCTTCCAAATGACACCTATCCCAAGCCTGTCCTTTGGCCAGTCTGTTGACGGCTGTGCTACTGTTGGTGCCTTGTTTGGCATCCTGCTTGCTTTCTTCCTCTCTTTTAAAAAAACCCCTGATTATTTTAAGTGCATACCCCCTAGAACAAAGAGCGTTTGATTCTCATTACATTGAAAGTGGGTGTTAGTATTCACTGTGGCAAAAGAAACAGTAGTTGCAGCTCACCCTATCCTGGTGATATCTGCTGCAGGCTGCAGTGGCAGCCTGCTGGGCTGTGGGTGCCTTTGTGTGCGGCTTCCAGAACAAGTATCACCTGCACTCACCTGCCCCATTCTTGTCTCGTTGGGTGACATTTTTTAGGATTCCACTTTTATTATAGTAGTGCTTTCTATTGTCCTCAAGAATTGCTGTATTTCTTTTCTTTTCTTTTTCTTTTTTTATAGCTAGGAGAGTGTTGTTGTATAGGGTAGAATAATTTCTTAAGGATCAGAAATGCCCTAATGATAGGGACGTATCTAAGTAACTAGATGTTCTGCTTTTCCAAATTGTTGGCAAAACATGGAAACCTCCACCCCAATCTGTACTTTGTCAGCTCAACTAAGTGTAAAAATAGCCATTTCACTTGTCTATAATTATCTTTACATTTTCTCCATTATTGACCTTGTATCTTTAGCAAAGCTCTCTGGAAAAGTATTTGTTGACTCATGAGTTCAATAAAATTATTCATTGAGCATCTGCTCCACATATGAGAAGGACAAAGAAATAAAGATGCTGTCTTTCCCTTGAGTGAGACAGCCATGTGTGAATGAGGACCAACAGCCAGAAGGAATGATGCCTTTTGCAAATTGGTCTGTTCAGACTTCCTAGAGGGAGCTCTGTATGTGCCAGCAGCTGTTCTGAGGGCTGTTCCATCAGGCAGCTGATTTTCTTTAGTACTAAAAAGGTTTCTCTGTTGACCAGACTCTTATTATTAGTGTCATCTAATATGCAGCCCGGTGTCACGTCTTGGGCTTAGAAGTTGAACCTCAGTTTAAATCTAGCCTCCTCCATTTATAAACTGCCACTTTGGCCAAATAAACTTAATGGACAGCAATTTCCTAATCTGGAAGCTGGGAGTAATTAATAACAATAGCATCTAATTCTGAAGTAGTTGTGAGCATTAAATGAGATAATACTCATTTATAATAAAATAATTAAATAAAATTTTGCAAAGTAATTATTTAAGTAAATGATAGCTGCTGTTGCTATTATTATCGTTGGTAATGTTATGTTCTTTATCAGCCTACCTTTAAAGAACTGATATATTGGCCGACATGATTATTCCTGCCATTATAATCTATGGCAATAAAGAGGGTATGTCCTGTAAGTTATTGGAAAACATGTGCCTTGCATCTTCTATGTAGTTTGCAACTATGTTTCTCTGTATTATCATTTCCTGTTAGTCCTTCTATTATTATATCATTATATAATATGGAAAACGTAAAGATGTAGTTCCTTTATTAGTGACCAGTCTTATTCCAAACTACATTAACAGGTTCCTCAGTCTCACCAAAGGACTTATATTTCTTCAACCATAATCTAGACACAGAGCAATAAAGTCTTGGTTTAATTGAGGATTGGTGGTACTTCTCATGAAGCAATGATGAAGTTCAATTCCCTGTTGAATTTTTTGGAAAATTGTCCACCTGTTGATAGAGAAAAATATAGACATGTTTTCTGCATAGTGTGTAAAGTATATAACAGGGTAATAGTTGAATTTGCATGGACTAAGAGTCCATCAATCTTTTTTTTTTCTGAAAGTTCAACATATTGTTGTGGTCTTTTCTTTCTTTCTTTCCTTTGGTCCGTCTTTCTTCCCTTTTTCCCTCCTTTCCTCTTTCCCTCCCTCCCTCCCTCATCAATCTTGAGTGAAATAAAATTGTTGGCTAATTATTCCTTCTCTATGCAGCAGATTAAACCTTCTAAACTACAACTTTCCGTTATTTTTTTTTTTAACCATTAACTTGCAGTATTTACTAGATCTGAGTTTTGTGATCTTATGATAGTAAGGGAATGCTAAAGCTGGTAGCATACATTTTCTGCTTAGTTTTATGCCTGCCTTGTTAGTAATAAGGTGCTATTATTTTCATAGTCATTGAAGGGAAAATCTAAATCATCACTAACAGAAATGCAAGCAAGCCACAATTACAGGCCGCATAGATAATTTTAAATTTTCTAGTCACCCCAGTGAAAACAGAAAAAGAACTAGATGTGGTTCTAGTGTGTACCTGTAGTCTCAACCGCATGGGAGGCTGAGGCTGAAGGGTCACTTGAGGCTAGGAGTTCTGGGCTGTAGTATGTTATGCCCATTGGGTGTCTGCACTAAGTTTGGCATCATTGTGGTGACTCCTGGGAGCAGGGGGACCACCAGGTTGCTTAAGGAGGAGTGAATTGGCCCAGGTTGGAAATGGAGCAGGTCAAAACTCCTGTGCTGATAAGTAGTGGGATCGCACTTGTGAATAGCCACTGCAGTCCAGCTTGGGCAACGTAACGAGACTCTGTCTCTATAAAAAATAAAATAAAATAAATAAAATAAAAAGAAGCAGATGAAATTAATTTTAATAATTTATTTCCCTTAATATATCCAAAATATTAGCATTTCCAACATGAAATCAATATAAAACTTATTAATGATGTAGTTGACATTTTTTTCTCCTAGTAAGTCTTTGAAATTTGTTGTGTATTTTTCATTTACAGTGCTTCTCAATTTGCACTAGTCACATTTCAAATGCTCAGTAGCCACATGTGGCTAATGGCTACGGTATTGGATAGCACTGGTCTTAGTAATATGTATTCTTATGGATCCTGTAACATCAGCACCACCTGGCACCTAAAATGCCCTCAATAAACACATTTGATTAAACTTCCCTGTGTCTTTACCCAGTTATCTAGGATTTTGCCTTGAGTTTCAAGCATTTCTTTAGAGAAGTACAATAATTTCATCACAAACTGATTATATAGAGTGTAATGAACATTTGAGCTTTTGGTTTACAAATTTATATCACTGCTTTTGTGCAAGGCATTCATCTGTATAGACTTTTTTTTTTTTTCTCTAAACAGTAAGGCTGGTTTTGTAGGCAGGGGTTATGTTTGAGCCATGTTTGTGTACTTGGCTCGTAGTTGGTATTCAGTGTATATGACATAAGCAAGACATTATTGATTTCTTATCTTTACTCTTAAATTACACGTTCTTGAGTAGCCGTGATATTTTTACAGTATAAACCCTCAGCATTGGGTCCCATCAGGGACCCAATAGCATTAGGTATGTAGGTTTATGGATATGTGTGTATGCGTGGAGGGACCATATTCAGTCTCTGTTACTTTCCCCACCCTTCACATTAATGCTGTTTGCTTTTCATGCCTAAACATGAAAAGCAGTCAAAAATGGAAAAATATAAGGTTCAGGGTTCAGTTAATGGGAGTTTGTCTTCACCAGGCAGGTGGTTCTAGGCCCCCATGACACAGGCATGGACCAGCCTGCAGCTTCTAATGGAGAAAGGTCTGAAAGGCTTTTCCATTTGCACTGCCAGGGCAGTAGTGTGGCAAATCCAGGTGGGCTTGAGGTTGGAGCCACTGTGTTAGGCTTCTTTTCCAGTTGTCTTGTTTAGAATAAATTAGCGTGAGGGACAGTGTGTTTGTATGTCATATCTTCACTATTCAAGGCATTATCAGGGCATTATCACTGGGCCTTGAGGCCTCCTGGTCCAGCTGAGCCCCAGGCCCCATCTCACCCCCATACCCCAGAGCGACTTTCCCAATGTCTGTCCCTCTCTTGTTCCCTCCTGTCCTAAAGGTTTTCCTGTTCATCCTTAGCCTCAGCTCTAGAAACAGCTTCCCTGTTTTCCACCTTTGTATACCTTCAGCTCTGTGGAGCCAAGTCCCGGGGAGCAGAGGAGATAACTCCCACCCCATGGGCAGCCCAGGGTCCAAGCCCATCTCCAGGCCCCCAGTGTTAGTCCTTCTTAGACCCAGCTGGTGCAGTGACATTTTTCTTGTGAGAGTTTAAAAATAGTCTAATGTGATTCATTTCCAGTTAATTGTGATTGTTTTTATTGTTGACCTGGTTTTTGTAGAAGAGCCAAGGAGCAGTACTTAACTTTCAGAATGGAAACAGTCCAGAAGACCTATAGCTGGGTTGCTGGCAAGGTCTTCTGCGGTGATTGTACCTCTGTTAGAGGCCGGTAATGAATGGAGTACTTAGTGGGGGTATTGGGTGGGGGTTGTGGGCGGGGGCATGGGACAGAACACATCAGGGAGCAGCTAATAGCCAAAGAAATGAATGATGAATATGCCCTTCCTCACCTACAGGTTCACCTCACCTCGCCTTCCTCACTTGTAGGTTATCCCATTGTATTCATTCAGTAGACTCTAGGGAGTGTATATTTCACTTCTGTGGGTTCATGAAGTAAATTTAGCTACTGACTTCAGAAGTGGGCTGAACAGACAGATATGCAAGCCGCAACTGTGCTAACAAAGTTTAAGGCATCTCTTTTACTGTCGTGTCTGAGATGACAGGCTGAATACAGATGAGTAGGTGAGAGGGCACCAAAGTATTTGTCAGTACTCTTAGGTTGCAAGTGACAGAAACCCAACCTGCACTAGCTTGGGCTAAATGGTTTACGAGACCCCAAATCCTGTGCTAAAAGGGTGTGGCTCTAGCAGGGCCTCGGGGTTCCCTCTCTCAAACCAGCTTTCTGCACAGGTCTAGAACTGGGTCTTTGGTGCCAGGCTCGGATTGCCCACTTTCCCCATCAGAGAGGAAACGCTCCCCTCCGCTCCCCCAATCTCAAAATCCCAGAGAGAGTCTCTGAATAGCCCTGATGAGGACACATTCCCCTGTCCAGGAGAGCAGCTTACTGCCAGAATGACCTGGTTGGAGTGCAGAGGGAGGGTAGGAGAAGAAGGCTGACCCTGCTGAGCAAACCCGACATCACAGATCCACTATGGCAGGACAGGTAACATGCTAAAGAAAATGAAGAGGCCTGCCTTCAAGCGAGCAAACACCCCGCTCTGTTGGGCCGGAGATGAGGAACATCCTGTTTTGGATACACAGTGTTCAAATGATGTCCAAACACGATAGTTGGGGCAGCAGAAGTAATTTTTTGTGCTCTCCGTCCACTCCTTTACTCCTGCCCCTAGGGCGACAGAATTTACAGAATCTATTTTATTAACTTATTTATGTATCTCTTATTCTGAAAAATACTTAAAACACTGGATGATTGGGTAAAGAGATTCAGTAGGCCAAGTGGAACCACTGCGATCATTGTAAATGGCATTTCCAATATTGCAGAATGTGAAGAGACCAAGTTATCCTTATTTTGAAACTGAGTCAAAGAACCGATGAAATATGCGGTAAGCCAACTTTTGGCAATGAAATCTTTTTAGAGTAAAAACAGATTAAATATAACCATGAAGAGAGCCTATCCTTTCACTTACTCTAAAGATATTTTTCATAACTTTGCATATGGACCTCCTTTTAACATTTTGCATTTGATCTTTTTAAAAACAGCTTCACTGAGGCATAATTTACATTTTGTAACGTGCACCAATTTTAGTATACAATTCAGTGACTTTTAGTAAATTTACAGAGTTGTGTAACAATCACCACAATCCAGGTTTAGAACATTTCCCTCATCCTGTAGAGATTACTCATGCCATTTGCAGTTGCTCCTGTTACCATTGCCAGCCCTAGGCAACCACTAATCTACTTTTCATCTCCATGAATTTGCCTCTTCTAGACATGTCATAGAGATGGAATCATACAATATGTGGTCTTTTGTGTCTAACTTTCATTTAGCTTAATGCTTTTGAGCTCTATCCATGGATCAGTATTTCATTCCTTTATTGCTGAATAGTATTTTGTTATGGAAATGTCACAGTTTGTCTACCTAGTTGACAAACACTTCAGTGTTTTCACTTTTTTGCATTTATGAATACTACTGCTGTAAACATTCATGTACAAGTCTTTGTGTGGACATGTTTTTATTGCTGTTGGCTAGATACATAGTAATGGAAGTGCTATGTCATATGGTAAATTTATATTTAACTTTTAAAGAAACTACCAAATTGCTTTCCACATGGCTCTACCATTTTGCATTTTCACCAGTAATGTTTGAGGATTGGACCTGTATTTTTAAGCTTGATGAGTTCTCTTGGGTTTTAGGATGGGTGAAACTCAAGGAATGGACTTTGGAGGAAGAAGCTGAGGAACTTACTCATGCATAGATGTGGACACCTTGCCATTTGGGGTTTGTCACTAGGGATATGCGGGGCAGTTGTTCCCTTGAGATGTGAACACAGTTGTGTGTTTAGCAGGTGAATGTCAAAAGATGAGAAACATAGAATAGAGAAGGCGTTTTAGAGATCATCTAAAAAATAACCTCAGCATAAGAGATAATTGCATGTAGTTTCTAAGTACTAGAATGATTTTTATATTCCAGAGGTAGTTTGTTTTGATTAAGCCCATGATTTTCAAATTGGATGGATTTAGGGCAGGAGGTAACCCTGGGACTTTTCTTTGGTCAGCTCATTGGAGCATGTAAGTAGCAGATTTGACAGACCAGATAGCAATGTTGCCAAAGCCATGGCCAATTTTGTATCAGTGCTGCTGGCTCTGGCTGATTCATGGACTGAGATCAGCTCTGGTTGATGGCAGGTTTTATTTTCAAAGAAGAATGATATATTTGTTTCTCAAGAGAAATGTCATCCCTGGATAAAGGCAAGTTGTGAATATAGGGAGATTAATGTTCTCAAGAGAGTTTTACTAAACAGTTATTATGATACAGTATCTGAATGACATTTATGGCTGAAAAAGAATGTGGTCATTTACTATCTTGGAAAAAGAATGTGAGATATTAGAGTATTTCAGAAAGGATTCATTGCCAAAATTAAACTATTGCTATGTCTTTTTTTTTCTAACTTCTCTATCATTTGGGCAATCTCTAACAAACCTGTACCTTAATTAATTCATAAAAGAGATAACATGTGAAAGCACTCAACCCATAATTAATACTCAGAATTTCCTTGTTTGTTTACATATTGTCATTCATTCATACGTGTCTGGTTTTCTGAATAAATAAGACATAAGATATAATCATAAAGCTGCTTCGTTTTGTGTCCCACTGTCTGAAAGTTATTCAGTGCAGTTAGTATATTGCTTGCCTCTGGATGAAATCTGTGACTTTTCTCATTATTCTTACATTAAAAAAAAAGTTCTACAATCAATTTCTATTGTTCAATACTCTCAATCCAGAATTTAGAATGTCCAGTTTTAAATAATGATAAAAAGTTGAACTTGAAGTTAATACCTTTCCCTTTTCTCTTTTTTCCTCTTTCCCTCTGCTGTCCTGCCTCCTCGTCTTCCCATCATGTTTGTGATCCCTCTGGGGCTCCCTCTAGGGTAAAACTGGGGATAGGATGGGGGAAGACGAGAGCCAAGAAGGACAGGAAAGCTCTTCCTTGATTGGTACTACAGCAAGATGGTGCCATGCTCTCTGAGTCCAACAGGTGTTTTGAGTTGGCTTTTGCTGTCAGGTTCTTTGTGAGTGTGTTATGGGCTGGATTGTGTCTCCCTGAAACTCATACATTGAAGTCCTAACCCCTAGTACCTCAGAATGTAATTTTATTTGGAGATAGGACCTTTAAAGATGTAATTAACGTTAAATAAGGTCATGTGGGTTGGCCCTAATCTGATATGAATCGTGTCCTCATAATAAAAAGAGATTAGGATATGGACACACACACAGGAAGACCATGTAAAAACAAAGGGAGAAGATGTCATCTACATGCCAAGGAAAGAAGCCTCAGAAGGAAACCAACCCTGTTGACACCTTGATGTTGGACTTCTGGCCTCCAGAACTGTGAGAAAATAAATTTCTGTTGTTTAAGCCTCCCATTCTGTGGCATCCCTAGGAAACCAATACAAGGGCCTTTGGGGATCCTTCTCTCCTTGCTCTTCTCCTGGACCATCACTGGGACCTCTCTGCTGCAATTCCTTGATGGTGGTGGTGTACGCGCCTTTGGTTTGTTGCTTCTCCACCAGGGAATCAGCTTCTCTCTGCCCTTGTCATCCTTACAATCCACCCTATTACACAGGATCTAAGACAAACTGCTACCCTCTTGGTTCTTAGGAAACACAATTTTGTGTGCAAATAAACTCCAGCATTCAGGCTGATCACAACACAGCAGCATCCTCTCCTTTATTCTCATTTTTGAAGCATTGGCCAGTTTCTCTTCCACCTTTTAAATTTTCCAGGTGTGGATTAGGCACCCATCCAATCCCTAAGTGGTCCTGTAAGCCTCTTTCGTGAAGTTGAGCAGGCATCGTGGGAATCACTGCAGAGTTCTCTCCAAAGAAAGATCCTCCCCCAATCTCTACACACTCTGACTCTTTTAGACCCTGGATGTGAGTAAGAAGTTCAAGAGCCCTGTTACTCATTTACAGTTCAATCCTTTGAAAATTTGCATCTTGGACTGGCCACTTACTTTGGAATGAAGTGACTGTTGTATCTTTGTGCTTCCAATTTAACAGCTAGTGCTCATTCATTTGTTTATCATTTTTTCATTCAGCCATAGCAAACTGTCATGAAGCGTTGACTATGAAGAGAGCCTTGCTGAGGTGAGAGGCAATACCTTGGCCTCATCTAGGATGGACTTTTCTCCTTATTGAGGAGCTCCCTAACTAAAAAGCATAGAATCTCATGTGAAATAACAGAACAGGCATGTTGATGTGGGGGGAATCCTTGGCTTGCTCCACAGCTGTCTTTAGAATCAGAGTGTTTAAATCTCTATTCTAAGAGCTTGCCCCCTGGGTTCTATTTGATGATCCTTGCCCTCTGCAGACCCCAACATTCCATTATTCAAATTGGTGGGCTCCCTTGGCTGGGCTTGGCATGTGGTTGGGAGATGCTGGATGAGGAGAGCAGCAATGAGAGAAAAGGGAGCAGGCAGGAAGGAAAAAGGAGGGGCAGCATGTTACGACTTCACAGGCCGCACGAGCTGGGTTTTTAAGAATGTAGTGCTTTCATCTGTGCCCAGTGAAACCTAATCATTCCGGTGCATTTACACAAATCCCAGTGAAGCTAATCGATGTCACAGTGCTCACCCTCCTCAGTGCACTTGGGATCAAAGTCAACCTTGCTGAGGTCAAAGGTAAGGGCTAAAGCCTATGCAGGTGCCTAACCCATATTTTTGTTCTATATGTTCATTCTTGAAATGTTTATTGATTATATGCTGACAATCAGGACCTGTCTATGAGCAAAATGGAAATTCTACCCTGAAAACCCTCTATTCCCAACTGCGCAGTGAGATATGAAATTTCAGGTTCGCGAAAACTAGGAACAGGGTTCTTGAACCCCTTACTCCCTTCCAGAGTCTGAAGGGGTCAGATTGGGGGGGCATCTTTCACTGGAGAGAGCTATGTAGTGATTCCCACCATGCCTACTCAGCCTCCTGAGAGAAGCTTGGAGAGATAGGATGGTGTCTGACCCTTGTCTGGAAAATCTAAGATAGGGGTGCCCCTTCTTGTGGGACAGAAGGACAAAATGCCCTTTCCTCCTCCACCTGCCCAAATCCTGTTTCCTTCAAGGCCAGTTAGAACCTTGCCCCAATTATGAGGACTTTTCTGATTTTTCCCATTCCTCAAAGGTTTCCTCTCTTTGAATTCCTGCAGAATTTAACACCTGATTATAAGATTTTTTAAAAAGATCATTCTCTACTTGTGCCCTCTGTCAGTTTTGAATAACCCACCGTGCCAGCTCCTTGTTCCTATAACCTAAATGTTTGTATGTGTTTAAAATTCTGTCGTACTAAGATAAGACAAATCTGCTAGAGATAAAGTGAATTGGGCAAGAGGAAGAGTGCCTGCCGGGCTCTGCTTCCCATCTCCTTGTCTTTCTTCCAGAAGCAGCGACATTGCTCAGAGGCACAGCGCCGTCCCAGAGGCTGAGACCTGAAGCAGCTTCTTCTTCCCACAGGAGGAGCTCAGGGGGCGGGAGGTGCTGGGCTGTTAGGGACATCTTTATTGGGAAGGTTGGTCTGGAAAGACATGTATTTGCTTTGCCAGATCAAGAGAATTGAATGTTTTTTTTTTTGTCTTTTTTTCGTGACCGGCAACGGATCGCAACCCTCAGTGTCGCACCCGTACCGGACCGGGACAGCAACGGGATCGCAACCCTCGGTGCTGTGCCCGCACCTCGCTCAGCCAGTCAGCCGCCGGTCTGTATGTGGGATCCGAACCCTCGGCGGGAGCGCCACTGCACTGCCAAGCGGCGCACTGTAGCAGTGCGCCACCGGGCCGGCCGGAGAATTGAATGTTCATACCGCTTTTGGTTAAAGTCCATCTTTGTCATAGAGAGATTGTTGTCTGAGGAAACAAACCCATCAGGGAGATGAGGTAGATGCTGACAAGGAGAGAAGTATTTTAGTTTCTTATGTTTGCTCAACACTTTTTTCAGTGGTATGGATTTTAAGTCTGATGTTTTTTAACTTGGGAGGAAAAAATCCCGCGGCCTGTCTGGGGGCTGGCCTTAGTGTTCTGGGGTTGCTGCGGTTCTTTGGAAGTATCCCCACATTCCGCGGTGGACGGACAGCTAGAGGGTTCCTCTAATTCTAAGGCGATTCTGAGAAAATTATTTTAAATCGCTGCCTTTGAATCCTGTGGTGTGGTTTCTTGGATGCTAATGTATTCTTGTGATTCAGGAAAAATGTATATGTGTGTACAGCTGCCATCTGCCCTCTGAGCTAATACTGTTCCTTAGTGGCCTTGGGTAGCCAGCTAATTGCTCACATGGAATTAGAGTGTAGAGGGCTCCCCTCCACCACCACTTCCTCCACCCTCAGTTTTGTGAAAGATTCAGACACAGTCCGTGCTTGAAAATATTGATCGTTATCTACCTGTTCAATGTCTCTAGGTTATTTGTGAATGAAAGTGTAAATTATAGGTTATGGTATCACTGAGTCTGAAACAGTGGCTGTTTGAGCATCCAAATCACCTGAAGAATTTTTTTTAAATGATGGATTTCTGGGCCTCACCTCTGATTACAGAACACCTGGTTCTGATTGCAGAACACCTCCTGTGCTGACCTGCATGAGCACCACTGCCTTACAAAAAGTCCTGGGCCATAGGTAGGGGTGGGTGGGAGGAGGAGGATGAGTTGAAGATAAAAGTGAGGAAATACTTCTAACCACTTCAAATCAGTGGTGGGTTAGGGTAAAGAAATAGCTAAATAAAGAAAATCTCCCAGGAGCAACCACATTTTAGCGTTTTAGGGGCTTTGCTTGTTAACCTTTGTTCCTCTGAAGTTCTTTTTAAATCAGGCTAGAGATTTCTTTTCTGTCCTTTTTTTTTTGGTGGTGGGGTATGGGGATCTGAACCTTTGACCTTGGTCTTATAACAACACAGTGCTCTAACCAACTGAGCTAATCAGTCTAGAAGTTTCTAACCTAGAATTTTTCTAATTCTAAAGGTTGGAAGAGGTAATGGAGATTATTAAGCTATTTTTAAAAATAATTGCTTTGTTGAATGCTTTGTTGAATTCACATACCATTCAATTCACCCCCTGAAAGTGTATGATTGAATGACTTTTAGTAGGTTCACAGGTCACACAACCACCAAACAATAAATTTTAGAACATTTTCATCACCCCAGAAGGAAACCCCATATTTATTGTAAGTTATTTTTTAATACTGAAGGAAGTCTAACTTTTTTATTCATGATAAAGCTCTGTAGGCTAATATCAAAGGTCTTTTGATTCAGGCTAAAATCAGATAAGGCTATTTCATGGTAAGCTCTGATTGGGAGTTACTTAAGTTTTTTAAAGGGAAAATGAATTAGGGCCGGCCCGGTGGCGCACTGCTACAGTGCGCGGCTTGGGAGTGCGGTGGCGCTCCCGCCCAGGGTTCGTATAACTTCGTATAATGTATGCTATACGAAGTTATGC
>NW_007729017.1:119828-173905 GCF_000696425.1 Galeopterus variegatus
CGGTCCCGGTCCGGTACGGGCGCGACACTGAGGGTTGCGATCCGTTGCCGGACACGAAAAAAGACAAAAAGGAAAAAAAATAATAATAAAAAAATAAATAAATGTTAATTTAAAAAAAAAAAAAAGGGAAAATGAATTAACCAATAAACTGTGTTGCATCCAGTCTTTCAAATGAGAAGGCAGCAAGGACATATGTCTCTGTACTGCTCCATCCACATTGGTCAGCCTCGTGTCCATCATATGATGATAGGTAACCAATGATGGACACCTTATTTCAGTCATTTATAGCCTTGTC
The DNA here is from genome assembly GCF_000696425.1 of Galeopterus variegatus. Classification (NCBI taxonomy): domain Eukaryota; kingdom Metazoa; phylum Chordata; class Mammalia; order Dermoptera; family Cynocephalidae; genus Galeopterus; species Galeopterus variegatus. The sequence continues at coordinate 120,124 of NW_007729017.1, forward strand.
ACTTATAACAAAATACCGGAAACTGGGTAATTTATAAAGAAAATGAAATTTATTTATTACAGTTTTGGTGGCTGGGGAGTCCGAGGTCCAGGGACCACATCTGGTGAGGGCCTTCTTCTTGCTGGTGACTATTTACAGTAATGCAGGATGTCACTTGGCATGAGCAAGAGAGCTAATCTTCTTACTCACTGTCCTTATAAAGCCATCAGAATCACACCCATGACAACCCATTAAACCATCAACCCATTAATCCATGAATGGATCAAACATGAGAGCATAGTCCCCATAATCCAATCACCTCTTAAAAGCCCCACCTTTCAAATACCTTAATAGGGTTTCCTACCCCCTTAACACTGTTACAGTGGGTGTCAAGTTTCAGTTACATGAACTTGTGGGGGACACATTTGACCTATAGACTTTGAATTAAGCAGGTAGTAAACTTACTAATGTTTCTTCTCAGTGGGTAGGTATGCTTTATTCTGCTTGAAATAGAACTGAGTTTAAATAACTTTTTCCGTAGATGTGATTCTCTTTTTGTACATACCCAAATTAGGCTACTGTGCAGCTAATTCAGCTTCATTTCAGTTCTTTTGAAATAAGAATCCTGATAAGTGGCTTTTCCAAGGACTACCATCAGTGTAGCCTGGTTAAACTGATAGATGTTACTTTACTCAAGATAGGCTGTAGGCCAGCCTGGGCTTTCGAAGTTTAAGATTGGGAATTGGGGCTGTAAGATCCCATCTGACCCAGGGAAGTTGAGTTCCTGATTTACTCATGGGTACTCTTCAGGAAGAGGATATGCTGGGACAGAGCATTATTCCTGGGGCTAGGTTACTTTCCATTAGCTATGGCTTCCAGGTGTTAGATCCTTTTACAAATACCAGGAAAGCAGTGATCTATTCATAACTCTAAGTGCCCCAGCTGGAGTCCTAGTTTCTGGGGTTCTTTTCCCTTGACACCTATCTCTACCATCCTGGAGGTATACCCATGGACCACCCAGCTGTCACACACCCAGAGACTTAGACTCCAGGAAAGCACTCATTTAGCAGTTAATGCATTCCCCTGGGAACTCTTGGAATTAGTTACTTTATTTATTTAATCCTCTTCAAATAAGAGTTTGCATACTTCTCATTGCCATGCTAAAAAAAGAAAGCCAAAGCCAAACACAAAAAACTAACACAACGCCCATGAAACCTCTGTGACCTCAAACAAAAATCTTAGCCACTGTTGCCTAAGACCTTATGTTCTGTGAGTGAAGAAATGCTTTGGGTGGTTCTGCCTTGGTGGGCTACCCAGTTTGTGGGTTATCCAAGCCGTGACTTCTCTTTTCTTCCTTTTCTGCTGCACTGATTTGGCCTCTTTCCTTAGTTATTAGCAATTCCACCAGAGGGGGGAAGGGATTAAACTCAAAGAATGATTTCCATTTTCTAGCAATAGTTGGTGTAGAAACCACGGCCCAATGATAGTTTGAGAATATCTGATTATTATTATTTCTACTTCAGTTCATCAAAAAGTGATTTGTTCTATGTGAAAAAAAACAGCCCAACTTTGGTTTACAAACCAGCCCAACTCTGACAAGAGTGTTCCCTGTTCCATCTATGTCAATTCTAGGTTCTTGGTTTTTAATGAGCAAAAGATTCAACCAAGGAAATTTATGGGCCCTGCCCCTTAGAATACAGCTTCCATAGGATAAAAACTAGGATTTTGCATTTAGCAAATTGTCCCCAGGTCTTTCTGATGCAGATTGACTAGGGACTGACTTTGAGAAACATTGCCCTGGAGTTTGCACTTGCGGTTCAGGTATCAGTCCAGCATTCTCTGTAATTAAATGCTTGGCAGTTAACTGTGTAATTACAGTGTGTACAGTTTCTAAGGCAACGTGCATTCTGTCATTCCTGCAGAGACTGGGAAGATTGAAAGGGACCATGGACAGGCTGCAGTAATGATGTGGCCTCCAGATTAGTGCCATCGAAGTGCTTTATGATGACTGAGTGTTCATGCCATTCATCCAAGGGCCCTACTTGCTGGCAGCAACAACGATGAAAGTGAACACATGAGAAGCCAGAGAGTCACTGGGTGACTTCTGGAGGTAGCGACAAGGACATGAGGAGGGATGAGTATAGCCATTTAGTTGCTTGTGGTTTTTCTCCTCTATCTCCTCAATAAGCTTTGTCCAGAATGTTAAGGATGTGGAGAAACATGAGATGACCTTGAAAGACTTCTGAAAAATAATGGTTAGTTGTGGTAAACATTTGACTGCTATTCCTTAGCTCTCTACTGGGATAGGACTGTTGTAGTTTACCTGTTCTCACTTTCTATTAGGTGTGGCTTGGAGATACATTTATTGAGCGCTTACTCTGTGATGGAGACTTTCACATGCATTATCTTGACTTTTTGACCTTAAATGCACTTTGATTTTTTATTACATGCAAAGGTTCCACACTCTGTACATTTCCAGGTTTAATGGAAAAGTTAAAGTCTACCATATTTTAGCACAGGATTTGGCTTTTGGTTTTAGTTGTAAAGTTGTGTAGGGCTACCAGTCGGAGTTGGGGTCTGGTTCTGTAGGCTTTATGACTGCAGGCAAGCTTCTTAATTTCTCTGAGGCTCTGTCTCTTCTTCTGGAAAATGAAGAGCTTAGACTAGACTAGTAGTCTTGACATTTAAAGGGTCCCAATGAAAACTAGGAACTTTTTTTTGTGAGAAAAGTACACATCTGCTTATGAAAAAAAAATGACATTCAATTTCCAGAGGATCACAGACCCCTCATAATTGAGGAGATTTCTTAAGACTCTTCCAGCTTTAACTCAGCATTGCTGCATCCCACAGGGCCCGGGGAGTCTTGCACTGCTTAGCGTGGCCCCCTGAGGAATGAGCCATTTGATGAGGGAGGTTTTGTTGTTCCTGGCATTTTTCACTAACTGCCCTCTGCATATGGGGGGCCGGGAGGGGAACAAACACTGAGAAAAATAAATCGGGAATGAATGGCATCTGGAATATGAACTGTTTTCCTTATCATTTCTCAATATTGTGGCCCTTCAAAAGGAGGTGGAGGGTATAATTGCGGACGAAGAATGTGTAGAGGAATGCCTTCAACATACAGATAGAGTGTTTTATACAGTGACAGTTAAGCAGCAACTTAACCTCATTCTTCTTATTTATTTATTTATTTATTGTTTTAATTTATCAGTATACAATGCAGTTGATTTTCGTGTCCCTTTACCAATTCCTCCTTTTCCCCTCCCCGCCCCCCTTTAATATTGAGGAATTCATTTATATGTGGAATTTTTAAAAGTTGAACTCAGAGAAGCAGAATGTAGAGTGGTGGCTACCAGTTGCTAGGAGGCTGGGCAGGGGATTGAGGGGACAGTCAAAGACACAACATGTCAGTTAGACAGGAAGACTATAGTTAATTACAAGGTATCGTTTACTGGAAAACCGGTAAGAGAGTCGATTTCAAGTATTCTCACCACATTAAAATAAGTAAGCGAAGTGATGCATGTCATTGAGCTCGAAGTAGCCATTCCACAATGTATACATATTTCAAAACGTCACGTTGTACACCCTAACTATGTACAATTTTTATTTGTCAATTAAAATAAATAATAAGAAGAAAAAAGTGAAAGTTTTGGTTAACCTGAAAATGTCAGAAGGTTCTAGGGAGTATATGTTGAGTGGGAATAGCAAATGTTCTTGACTCTTTCCACCTTCCCACCCCAGCCTCAGCTCCTACCCGTGGCCCAAAGTTGTAATTTAATCAGGAGAGAATATCTGTAGTGTTTTCTTGGAAACCTACATTCCTCCTTTCTTTCTTTCTCTGCTTAGGTGTTGAAAAATCTCCTCTAGAGCTTCCGAAGGCTGAATGGGCCAAACATGAAGAGCTTGAAAGCGAAGTTCAGGAAGAGTGATGTGAGTAAGCGGTGACTCACCGTCTGGCTGTCCCCCCTGCTCCTGAGCTGCAGAAACCGTCTGTGCTCCTGCCTCGATAAGGCACTGGCTTAATGAATGACAGATGCCAGCAGCACTCTCGGCCCAACTTGGGGTGGCTTCTGTGAATGGCATGCTCTAGTTTTCTTACTGTTTATGTGTATAGCTTTCAAAAATGACATTTTTAAGATTCTTGGGGTCCATGCCATGTAGAGAAAGGGACAAATTAAACGTCTTAAAGGAAAGAATCAGTAAAAACTTCAGCATCTCTAAAGTTGCCAAAATCCTGATTCAGGATGTCATTTTTAGTCGCATGGGGATGGTTAAGGAATTGCATATTCGCATGGTTCATCTTTGCCTTTAGGAAGCTTAACTCTGTTGTTTTGTGGTAAAACAACAATGTCTATTGCTGCCTGTATTTCTACTCCCCCTGAATTCCTGAGGTTCTTACTCATTTGTTATCCATCCTAAAAGATTTTGGATTGGAGGAACCAGTTACGATGTCAGAATTATGAAACAAAGGCTCCCAGAGGAGAAAATGGAGAAAAATAACCTAGTGGAAAGTTTATGCACAATGATTTTTTAACCAAAGGTCACCCCATAAACCCTGCTGGGATCCTAGTCTTGTACTACTAACTGCATTCCAGATGCTTTGAGCAGAGTTGTTGAATGGGAGAAATTCATGGAAGAATTCTTTAGCCATGTCACCCTCAAAATGAACTTGCTCAGCTATCGTTTAACATTAAGTCATAATAGGTGAACCTGGGTTTTATTGCTTTGTCATGAATTGTATTTTGACAGCTTGGCACAATTGCATTTTTGTGCTAAATGGAGGCCGTGTCCTTTATGGCTGACATGACATGTCACACGCACACCTACTTTTGGCTGAAGCTTATCTCCTGAGGCTGTGTCCTGACTTGTAACTTACCGCCCTGATAAGGCCCAGGCCAGATGAGATGCTTATGGGATCATTGCAAAATATTGTCTCTCTTAAAGATTTAAGAGCTAGCAAGGGTTCTTAGGAAAAAGTTGGTCTCTCCTTTTCATTCTTTAGGTACATTAACTAAAACTCAGAGAATATGAAGTAGCTTAGCCCAAGTCATACAAGTAGATGTTGGTCAGAGTGAGAGCCCCAGCCATGTGACTTCCTTGGCCTGTGTTCCTACCACTCCCCCGAGAAACTTCCTTCAACCTCCTCCTCTGCTAGCTGTACGATACTGTAGCCTACATAGCTCCTTTGGCTTTCAGCTAAGGAGGAAAAGGCAATTAAATGGAAAATGCTGCTCAGTTCAGGGGATATGGGCTTGTAAATTGTGTGACCAGGCTGACAAATGTCTTTTTCCATTCCAAGGGAATGTGGGTAGCTTCCATTTATACATGTTGAGATTATTTTTGCAAAATTTCATCAGTCTAGAGTTCTGTGACACATGAACAGGGGTGGGGGAAATGATAGGCACATAAATTTTTGGTTTAAAAATTAAAAGCTGGTGGCACTAGGGAGGGTGTCACTGGAATCTGGTTTTAAAATAAAAACTGAAATGTTGCCATGCTTAAAAAAAATCACAGTAATAACACTAGTAAAAGCTTCTGGGATTTGGCAGCAGGAAAGGCTGTATTTTGGCAGTCAGCGCAAAGAAAAATGTTACAGGCACAGACCTGGGGGAGTAGAGCAAAGGAAATTGGTATAGTGGAGCTGGGCAATTTCAGCTGTCTCCCCCAGATTCATCCCAAATTGTTTCCCCAAGCCACATCACCATACACGTAACTGGAGGGAATAAAACAAAAAAGAAAATGATTTCAAGCCCCAATTTGTCAATCAGCCATATGATAATAATGATAGTACTGACTACTCATTATAAAGCACAGGTTTACGATATATCAGGTGCTATGCCAAACTCTTCATGTGAAATGCATTTCATCTTGCCACAGATAGTATGTGGTAGCCATTACTGTTAAGCTCATTTTACAGAGGAAGGAGGTGAGGCCTGGGGAGGTACAGTAATTTGGGTTTTTAGAGCTCAAAGTTGTAGAACCAGATTTGTGTCAAGGTAGTCCAATTCCAGGTCTCATCTTCCCCGAAAGAACAGTTTTGCGTGTAGATTCTATTTTATGAGAGTGGGCAATCTCAGGAGCAGCTTGGAGAAGGGGTATTGGACTCAGACTTAGTTACATGGCCCTGGACAATGCTCTCACTCTTCTCAACCTCAGGTTTCTGACCCAAAAAGTAGAGGACTTAATAATATTAGCCTCACAAGGTTGTTGTGTAGGTGAAATGTGCTGCAGGATGTCAAACACACATCTCAGGGCCTGGTGCTCAGGAGGTGCTTGGCTAATAATTATTCCTTTCTCCTAATCAGAAACCTAGAGTAAAAAATAGGATTCAAAAAATTTATATGATCCAGAGGGCAGAATAATCTAGTAACAGTTTTCCTGAGGAGGGAAACTGAGAGCTGGGAGTGACTTGGGGAGGGAGGCTTGCTTTTCAGTGTGTGCCTTTCGGTTTGAGTTTTTTGGTGTATGTACATGCATACATATTTATTACTTGTTACAAGAAAAACGAGTTTATAATTGCTTAAATCCTGTTAAGTGAGCCAAATGATAATCTGTACCTGAATCGAGTGGTCTCTCTCAAAGAAGTATCCTAAACCATCAGCCATCAAATTTTCCTTGCTTGTCTTTGTGTGGGGGAGAAGGGGGAAGAAAGGGTTCTTTGTATTTCTGGGGGGTAGGAAGAAAAGGATAGCAGATCAGGTTAGCGCATGCATAAAGATAAGACAGGTGACCCGCTGGTGTGATCGCGTTTCAGCCAGCTTGTGTCTGGGAGGTCTGCGGCCACATGAGCTTGTGGCTATTGAGAGCAAAACCCAGGAGTAAAAAAAAAAGGACAGAAGTGGCCTGAAGGAGCCCCCTGTGATGGACTTCAGGTCACTCTGCTACTCCAGGACCGTCATGTGGGTAGAGATTTAATCAGTGTCTTTTCTGGAACACTCAACTCAGACTGACACTATGTCAAGAGCAGGTTTATGTGAGTGTCGCAGGGGAATGAGCTTGATTCCATGGGCTGTTTAGACAATGCTATTGTCTAGTTGCTTTGATTCCTAAGTATATTTGGGATCCTGCAGATAACCCACAGAGGCTAAAGGAAATTTTGAAGCTTCTATGATGATGACATTTTTCAGTTAACATTTATAACTTTATTTTGGGAGTCCTTAAACTTGGGTTAGATTCTAGAGGGGATACGAGAGAAATGTAAAGAATGGTTATCTTGAAAATGCTCATAAACTTAGGTGGGAGGAGAAAAACTACCTGCAAGAAATAACTAAGGTAAATACAAATAGTACAGAATATAGAAACTAAAGGGACCGTCAAGATGATACCACTGGTTTGTGAAATTATGAGGCCTGGTAATAAGTGCTACTGATTTTCAGAGGGATGAATCACTGGAAATGGGAGAATTTGGGGAGTTTTATAAAGGAGGTGGAGCTTCTACCAGGCCTTGAGGATGAGTAGGATTTGGAAGGATGTCTGGGAGCGGGGAAAGCTGATGCAGGGGAGCCAACCTATAGCTCAGTGGGCAGATTCAGTCTCAAAAATGGCCCTTGACATACAAAATAGTGATAGGTACATGCCTATGGCATGACTCTGAGTATTTCAGTAAGAACACTGTAAAGTTTTCATTCTAGTTTTTGAAATGGATAGACTGATTTTTATGCTTCTAATACAAGCACAGAGTTCTAGATTATTATGTCTTTTGTGACTATAGTTTGAAAGTGGCTTCTTTACCTCTTTAAATATTTGCAGCAACTTGTGTGTGGTTCCACATGGAAAAATGAGCTGTCATCATGAGAAATGAGGCCAAAAAGGTTGGGATTTCCCTTTGCTAATAAAATGCTCAGGCTTCTGGAATTTCTTTGTAAATGCCAATTTCTAGTGCATTGAGTGAAATGGGTGGAGGTCGAGGGATGGGAAATGGGGTTGAAAGATCTTTGTAACAAATCTTGAGAAATGCCACTCAAACCTGATCAAGGGCTTCATAGTTTACTTTGTGGGTGTGTGTTTAATTTTATGTAGGATTTGTTCCCAGTTATGTTTTCCATTGTAATAGGGAAGTAGCGGACATTCCATTAAAAAAATCAGAACAGCCAATTTCAAAGGACTGGCTCCATGAAAGAGTGAATTGATGGTATACCTTTACGTAGCAGCTACTAACTATTGCAGCTTTCAGCCAAGGAAATGCACACACCTCGTGAATCTTGAGGAACCAGACACATCCTGCTCAGACAGGAGTTTAAATTTGTTGCCTGTTGAGATAATAGGTCTCATGAAGGTTGACAACCAACATCTCCGCCAAGGTATTTTTCCAAGGAGATTTTAGTTATTCATAATAAGTTTTGGCAGATGCCTAAGCCTCCCTCGCCCACCACACACCCAGGCGCACGCGCGCGCGCGCACACACACACACAGACACACACAGACACACACACACAGAACGGGAGTATTTAATATCTAAGTCTCTCTTAGACAGAGGGGCTTGGTCAAATCCATTGTAAAGCTTAAGTCTCTTTTCTTCATAGACATGATTTTAAAGTACGTCAGAGATGACCCCATTGGCTGGAGGTAGGAAACTCTCATAAAGTTCTAGAGGGAAATTTGGTCAGGTTTGTGTCATGCTATGTATTTTCCTGTCATCCCTTTTTAAATGGGCAGTCTGCTTGCTGCCTGATTTCACCGTGTATTCGTTTGCTAGGGCTGCCATTACAGAGAACTACAGACTGGTCGGCCTAAGCAACAGAAGTGGATCGTCTCACAGCTCGTGAGACTAGAAGTCCAAGATTAATGTTGGCAGTGTTGTGAGGGAGAAGCTGTTCCATGCCTCTCTCCTAGATTCTGGTGATTTGCTGTCCGTCTTTTCCTTGTTAGATGTACCATCCTAACCTTGACCTTTGTCTTCACATGACATTCTCCTTGTGTGCATGTCAGTGTCCACATTTCCCCCTTTTATAAGGACACCACTCATATTGGATTAGGGCTCACTGTAATGAACTCATTTTAACTTGATTATCTCCATCAAAACCCTATCTCTGAATAAGGTCACAGTGTGAAGTAGGGGGCATTAGGATTTCAATATATGACTTTTGTGGGGGATGAACCCGCATACACAGCTTCCTGCCTTTCCATCCTAGAAGAGTTGGATCTCCAAAGCCCTGGCATTCCCCCACTGAGCACATGTACTCATAGACCTTAGTTCCATTGTTTTAGGGACTATTTTCAGTGTCTAATACAGTGAGGCTGGAGCATGGCACTTTTCCAGTGAGTTCCACTGCCTAATATGAGGGTGCTTCAAAAAGTTCATGGAGAGATTCATATTATCTTTTAATTCTATTTTTTCACAAACTTTTTGAAGTCCCCTCATACATAATACGAATGGCAAGAGTGACCCTGTATTGCTCGCTGGCTCACTGCAGTAGTAGTGTGGAGAAGAGTTTTCATTTATTGAGTGCTCACCAGGTGCCAGGCACTATGCTGAGCCCTTTGTGTGCTTTTTGTCACTGAATGCTTATAAAACTCTACCCAGTAAAGACCATTGTTGCAAGCATTTCACAGAGGAAGAAAGGAAGGTCCAGGGAAGGTAAGTAACTTGGCCAAAGTCACACATTTGTAACTGGCAGAGAGATCCAAACTTTGTTGTTTCTTGAGGCAGGAGCTTGCACTGGCAACTGCTGTACACACGTGCTGACATAGGACATTCCTGAATTCTGAAGTTTCAAACTGCATAAAGTAAATTCTGCTCTATCACCCTAAGCTTAATTAACTAGGACCTGTGCAATGATTTGATATCATCTTAAGCCTATCCATAGTGGCAAAGCTCACCAGTGTCTGAGACATTCCCCCATGGCAGGGGAGGATCTGGGAAAATCTTGGGTTGTTTGTTTCTTGAGAGCCAAATGCACTTGAGACTCAGTTCTAAAGTGAGAAAGAGCAGTTGCTACTTCTGCTTTTCCACTGGAGCCAATAAAACAACTGTGTCTAAATGGAGCTCCATTGATGGATAAATGGATCGCTTCATTCTAATTATCCTAGACCATAATTCTTGGTTAAACATGATACCATTCCCAGCTGGAAACCAATATGAAACCCAGAACCTGGCCCCTAAACTTGGGGAAATCTGATAGTCTAAACACTCAATGAGTCATCTAGGTCATTATCTCTTATCTCTTTATTCTGAATTAATTACCTAATCATTTTGAAATAAGGCTATCATTGACCTGAATGTTTTCTGTTTGACAAATTCTTTATGTCACTTCTCCTTGGGAGAGAAACAGAAATTGCTTCTGAATTCATCCTGTGCATATTTTCAGTTGAGTTTCCGCCCAAAGATCTTTACTACATAGAGGTGGTTATTTTCATTTAGATGGCAACAGGGACCAGCGTCACCCCAAGGCCCAATATGTCTATAAAGATGACCTTCGTGGCTAGCCTTGGCTTTCCTTTTGCTGAGTCTCTACCTCCTTTTAAAAAAGGAAAGTGAGTGTGTTCTGACCAACTTGATTATTCAATTATTAGAGTAGTTTTTATTGCATTAATGAAAATGTTTTCACTTTTGGGGAAGCACTGCCTGAAAAATTTTTACTTTTTATTTTCTTAGGAGGCCAAATGATCTGATGCTCTCCAGCTCCCTCCTTCCTAGGCTGCCCCAAGGGATGGTTGGCTGGGAAGTGTAGAGACTTATAATGTGAGAATAGAACAAGAAAAAGTCTAAGGAACCACATGTTCCCCTTGGATATGTTTATTCTGAGACGTATTTCCCAGTGCTGAGATTGTTTCTGTGGCAATTTTTCAGACTTGGGCTATGGTTTTGGAGGGTTTTTTGATGAGAGTCAGTGTGAATTCATGACTGTCCATTCTTTGATGGTTTGTTTCATAACTGAGAAGCTGTACCTTTTTCTGTGAGGTCCCAATGGACATATTGATTAGGTACAGGATAAGCTGTTACAACAAAATACCCTGAAATACAGCAGCTCAAACAAGATAGAAGTTGTTTTCTTCTGAAACAAAGGTTTCAAGCATTCTAAGGCCAGCAGGGCAGCTCTGCTCCATAGATTCACCCAGAGTCCCAAGTCCTTCTGTAATGTCCTTCTGCTCTCCTCTGGACCTGCACTGTGCAATGTAGTAGCACTGGCCACATGTGGCTTGAAATGTGGCCAGTCCAAGTGGAGATGTCCTGTAAGTATAAAATATACAGCTGATTTCAAAGACTTCATACCCCCCCCAAAAGAATGTAAGATATTGTATTAATATTTTTTTATAAGTACACAATGAAATGCTAATATTCTGGATGTACTAGATTACATACATACAGTAAAATTCATTTCACCTGTTTCTATTTACTTTTTAAAAATGTGGCTACTAGGCCCGGTGGCGCACTGGACAGTGCGCCGCTTGGGAGGCGCGGTGGCGCTCCCACCCGAGGGTTCGGATCCCACATACGGACCGGTTCCCGCTCACTGGCTGAGCGAGGCGCGGGAGCAACACCGAGGGTTGCAATCCCGTTGCAATCCCGTTGCCGGTCCCCGGTCCGGTATGGGGGCAACACTGACCCGAGGGTTCGGATCCCACATACGGACCGGTTCCCGCTCACTGGCTGAGCGAGGCGCGGGAGCAACACCGAGGGTTGCAATCCCGTTGCAATCCCGTTGCCGGTCCCCGGTCCGGTACATGGGCAACACTGAGGGTTGCGATCCGTTGCCGGACACGGAAAAAGTCAAAAGACAAAAAAAATAAAAATAAAAATAAAAAATAAAAAATAAAAATGTGGCTACTAGAAAGATTTAAATGACAAAAGTCTTACATTGTAATTCTGTTGGACAGTGCTGCTCTAGGGTGTTGTCCATGCTTCATGGTCTGCATTCAAGTCTTTAGGCACCAGAAAGGAGAGTGAAGCACAAGCAGTTTCCTTTTTAAAGGATGTGACACTGAAGGTGCACAACTATTGTCCTCCCATGGAACTGATCAGAGCTTAGTCACATGCCCCGACCTACCTTGCCTTTCCTGCAAGGGAGGCAGGAAAACATATTTCGTAGCTGCCACCTGTGAAACCAGCTAAACCTCAGGGGCAGAGGAGATGGATACCGGGGACAGTTAACTCAGCCACGTGCAATTTCCACAGAGAGTCTTGTTTGAGACTTGGATGAAAAAGGTGTGCCAGAATGTTCTCAAACTTTTGTGACTTTCTACAGTTTTGATTACTTTTACCCCAGAAGTGACTATTCATCAGTACTTGCCCTGTGCCTGTTATTCTGTTGGTGGAAGCATGCTGATTTAGGTGAAGTTAAATGCCTTTCCCACGTTAGGAATGGAAACTTCTCCTGAGTGTTATCGGATGGTGACATCAGGTAATCAGTCAGGCTTTTCCTTTTAAGTCCACTAATATATTGGGTGACCTGATCTGATAAGATGTGGGATTAACAAGGGTCTGTTTCAAGTACACTATTTTATAGTCATAACTCTGGGGTCGCTTACACAGATAGGATCTATCATGATCTGATCTCATGCCTTCGTTGAAAAGTTTGGAAATGATGTCAGCCTACAATTATGCATTATAAACTTAGCTTTAGGTTATACTGAGTCCATGTATTCAGTCAACATGTAATCTGTGAAACTGTGAAATCTGAGGATTCTTAATAATGTCAATTAATTTCATCTGAAAACATGACAATTTGACTCTCAAATTGTAGGGCTTAGAATTCTGAACAGAACTTTAGATTTGTTCCAAAAGAACATTAATAAATGGAATGTCCACTTCCTAGAAATGTACCTTTATTAATATCATGTAAGATCATATTAGCTTTTTTGGTAGCCACATTCCTCTCTTGGTTCATGTTGGGTTTATTGTTGTTTCTTTTCTCGCAGAGTTACTTGTAGATTCCTCTCTTTCTCTTCATGTACTTGTGTAATTGGATATTTGAACCCAAATGCAGGAGACTGTATTTATCCCAATTCAATTTCATTTTGTAAGTTAAATTTGTTAAATTCCATTTTAGGTACATCCATTTCTCTAGTTTTTCCATCATTTTAAATTCTGATTCTTATCAAAATCACATTGAGTCATCCACAAACTTGGTGTGGAAGCCTATTTATTCTTAGTCTAAGTCATAAAAGCATTGAGCAGCTGAAGGGCTCTGCCTTCAGGTATATTTGTACATATATAAAATAACTACTCGGTGGCACTCCCGCCGAGGGTTTGGATCCCACATGCAGACCGGCCGCTCACTGGCTGAGCGAGGGGCGGGAGCAACACCGAGGGTTGCGATCCCGTGGCCGGTCCCGGCCCGGTACGGGTGCGACACTGAGGGTTGCGATCCGTTGCCGGTCATGAAAAAAGACAAAAAGGAAAAAAATAAAATAAAATAAAATAAAAATAAAATAACTACTGACATCCTTCAAAGTGGACAGTACCTTAATCTACGTTCTTTGGGGTCTGGTTATTCAGTCTGGTATTTGCTCACCCATTGTGCTGTTTTTCAGCCCTGTTTTCTATCTTGTCCCAGTTTTATCCCTTACTATCTATGTGATATTGGGTAAGGTACATAATCTCTCTGGTCTTTAGTTTTCTCATCTGTAAACCACGGTGAGACCAGCACCTCCCTTAAAGCATTGTTGTGAGGATTGGGATAAGATCTGGAATTAGTAAATTCTCAGTGAGTGGTAGCTACTGCTGTCTGTTACCCCTGAGCCTGGCATTTGTAGGCCCTCTGTAGTAGGTGATAAATGAATGGTCTCAAAAAGTTTACTGTCTAGTTGAAATAATGTGACTGACTAGTATGAAATAATTACAGCAGTGCAAGGCTTGTGCCATTCGGAGTGAACTCTCTGGTGTGTGGCAATGAACTCCATAGGAGCTTAGGGAAGGCTTCACGGAAGAAATGAGTTTGGGGCTGAGCCTTCTTGATTGGGTAGGTTGGGATTAATAGAGGAAACCAATACTGATGAAAGGAACGTCAGAACTGGAGGTAGGGAGAAGAGACTAATGAAAAGGGAGATGTACATGGACAAGTAATGGAAAATAAAGTTCCACGGGAGGGAAGGACTTCTCTGTGCAGCATGGAAAGCACAAAGTGAGGTGGGGTGGGTAAAACTGAAGAATGAGGTTTTAAAATGACTACATTTTGGCAGTAGGATGATGCGGGGATTTTGAGAGACTGTAGCCAGAGAAAGTGGCCAGGATGATGGCCAAGGCTAGGGTGGTGGCTGCTACAGGGAGGGGAGAATGGGATTTGAGTGGATGTGGAGATGAGGAGAAGAGAGGGAGCCTAGGTTCCTGTTGATACACCAAGGGCAGTCTCCAGATGGTGTGGCCACACCCTGCTCTGGCCGCACCAGTCAAGTGCAAGTGCCCCTCATCTTTTGAGAAACCTGGTGGGCACTGATTTTTGCACTTGAGTTTCACTAAGTAACTTGGTGGGAAGAGACATAAGAAATTTAGACCAAAAAAAGGGAGAATCTCTTTGATAAAAAAAGAATTTTGGGGAGCAAATATTTACCACTAAAATACACTTACCAGTGTATTTTAGAATACAGACATTATTTAGAATGCCAGACATTATTCTAAGCTACTTAACAAATTGTAATTTATTTATTCTTCTCTGTTAGAGAAGTACTCTTCTTTACCCTGTTTTACAGAGGAGAAAACTGCAGCTTAGTAACTTGCTGTGTTAGTTTGCTAGCGCTGCTGTAACAAAGAGTGTCTTAAACCACAGAAATTGATTATCTCACAGTTTCGGAGCCTCAAAGACCCAGACTGAGGTGTCAGGTGGTTTTTTCTGAGGAATGGGTGAGAGAATCTGTTTCATGTCTCTCCCCTGGCGTCTGGTGGTTTGCAGGCAATCTGGCGGTCCTTGGCTTATAGGAGAATCAGCCTGAGCTCAGCATGGCTTCAACTTCACATGGTGTGTATGACTGTGTCCAAATTTCCCCTTTTGTAAGGACACCAGTCATATTGGATTAGGGATTTTCTTAACTAATTACATCTATAGGGATCCTATTTCTAGATAAGGTCACATTCTGAGGAACTGGGAGTTAGAATTTTAACATATGAATTTTGGAAGAGACAACTAACTCGTCACACCTGTTCAAAAATAAGAAGCGAGGCTCATACCTGGGAACTCCAACTTCAGAAGCCATGTCCCAACCACAGCGTCCTGCTGCTCCTGGTACACATAGGTGTTTGCTGTCAGGAGATACAAAATTTGATGATTCCAACCAACGTAGAAAAAGCCTGGAATTGAATTTCAAATTCCTCCTTCCAATTTCGAGTGGCAACTGACAGATGGTAATCATGGGTAAACTTTGACCCAAACATGCTTCAGTGGAGCCTATTAGTCAGGCGGGGAATTATGGGTCTGAAAGCCTTGGTGCCAGAGATAAGAGGGGCGGAAAAGATGGAAGTCAAAGCAGTCAGACCTGTTCTGGGCAGGGCTGGGGCAGGGAGAGAGGACCCAAAATGCAATTTGGGACCTGAGACTAAAGGAGTGTACACATTGTTTTCTGTTTTTAAAATAACAAAGGGTATGACTTAGCCTAGGTTGTCTGTGCTTGGGAAAGATTGGGTCACAGTTTTCCCCTGGGTGGTGCTTTCTGGCACTGGATATGGGTCTTTGGGAACTTTCTGTGCTCTGTGAATAGCTGGAAAGTGGATTGTTTTGTAAGCTCCGATCAGTGTTCAGCGAGTAAGTCCAGCAGTCGTGGGAGTATTTTAATGTAGATTCCTGCCTTTTTAAGTGTATTTGCAAAGCTACCTCAGCCCTTCCCCATAGAGAACATGTGGATTTAGGTGGCAGGTGGCTATCTTGGGCACAGTAGGCAGCATGAGATCATTGTCCCTGCTCCGCCTGTAGCATCCAGCCCAGCTCTGGACACCAGTCACTGTGCTGAATGAGTGAATGAATAAGTGTAAAATGTTGTTGTCACCATCTTATCCCTGTGGCCCATCTCTGCTCAATGGACAGAAACAAAAGGCCAGTGGGGTTTTCTGGGTGTGTTTCCCTTAGGATGGTCTGAATGTTTTCTTGGCCATGTTTGATTGTGCAGTGTAACATTAGCAAGCATCATTGGAGGACCTAGATGGCTATTCACAGCCTACCTGTGTAGTAGTTATTTTGTACCCAAACAGTGAATTTATTTTGTATGTATAGTTCATTAGCTCAAGTGGCTGGAGAACCACAGTAAAGAGACCACAGTTATGAGCCTAGACCTTTTATAGGCAAATTAAGCAGTCTGTGTTCCTTGAGCAGAAAATTACCTAAATTTAGACCCAGTGTACTGACTGGCATCTTTGTCTCTTTGGACACAAGAGAGCCTGACTTTCATTGATTAAGAACACTGCCACTTTTTACCAGAAAAAAAACAGAACGAAACAGTGGTTTTGATGGGGCAGCTGTTTCAACCTCATTTAAAGGTTACTATAATATCATTATTATTTAATTTTCATGTATTTGTGAGTCATTTAGCCATGGTTTGTCAAAAAGATTCTGGACAACTTGTTCCTAGCTGGGGAAGGAATTCTCCAGAATGGTCAACTAAGCCCTGGGAGACAGACACAGGTCTCAGTTATGTCCCTAGGTTACATGTGGTGAAAGTTAGGTATCTGGGAGACTCTTGACACCTCAAACTCACCGTGAATCCTGTTCGCACTAACTTTAAGTTACAGAATTGTATATTATATTGCAACAAATAAAAAATGCATATGGTATGTATCAACACTTCTACTTAGAAGAATACTAAGGAAATAAGGATGAGCATAAATATTTAGCTTTAGGGATATTTACCACGGTGATACTTTTAAATACATAAAAATTAGAAACCACTTAAGTATTTAAAGTAAAAAAATTGGTTGAGTATATTTCAGGTACATATTTCACAGCCATTTAAAATGTTGCAGAAATGTATTAAAGAAAGCTGTTTTATATATTATTATTATTGAGAGAAAAGCAAGTTCTAAAGATGTTCGTGATGTTTTAAATTTTTTAATGATTTTCTCTTCCTAGAAAAAAGTCTCGTGATATAAACAGAGATAAGAGGTCTCCAGGGGCAGATCCAAATATCATGGAGCCTGAGGTTTATAAAAAAATATATGGAAGTCCCTTAAAAAATCTTAGTTTTGCAAATTTTCAAAAATTTGCATATATTCTGTGTGAGCACATTGCTAGGCCTTGGAAGGGGCTCTGTGATTTAAGCTTCAGTACCTTCATGGGTAATCAGCCTCAGGAGCCTGGGTCTGCATTTCTGCATCTTCTGAGCTGAGAGGAAGAGAAGGCTGCAGCCTGTGGTATCCTGCACACCTCTTCAGATTCAAGCAGTTCCCTTCTAGGCTGATGCAGAGGTGAGCCTAGTAAACTGCCCTGATGAACCCGGTTCTTTAAGAATTTGTGTTGGTTCTTTTCTTTACCTCCATTAAGTACATCCAACTTTCTTGTAGCTCAGTGGTTCTCTAGACATGATGCCTGGACCATTGGCATACATGGGGAACATGTTAGAAATGCTCTACCCCAGATCTACCTAATCAGAAATTCTGGTAGTGGGGCCCAGTGATCTGTGTTTCAAAAGCATCCCAACCTTCTGCATGATTCTGATGCAAACTGAAGTTTGAGGTCTAGTCTCACTCAGTAGTTGCCATCCTTCACTATATATTAATTACAAGACCAGGAAAGCTTTTAAAACTACTGGTTGCTAGTTTCTACCCCCAGAGATTCTGTGTCCAGTGAAAAAATGTTGAGTCACCATGGCAAGTGAAGAATTTGCAGATTATAGCACTTTCAATAAGGAGAGGTTTAAATGGATATTTGTGCAGATAAACACGTCCATCGGTGTTCTTTGTCCTGTCTGTCTTTCCTAAACTTTACCAGGGAATATGTATCCATAATTACTTGACTGAATAGCTGGACAGTGTTTTATGCACAGGCTGACAGGTATCACCTAAGAGTTAATTTAGTTCATTAGTTAACCTCAAACTCTGTACACCCCACTTACAATCTCTAACCTCTCTGAGCCTCTCTTTCCTTATCAGTAAAATGAGAATTTTAGAAAAGTACCTCACTCCTACAGATATTGTGAGGATTAACTAAGGTAGAAATGCAAAAGATATTATCCACTTCCCCTTTCTAAATACTTTCTAATTCTATTCCCAGTTATAGACCCTGGCCTATCAAGTCTGTTTAAAAAAAAAAAAAAAAAAAAAAAAAAAAAAAAAAAAAAAAAAAAAAAAAAAATTCTTCCATTTCTGTGTTCCATAAGCAGAATCCCATAAAGGTTTGCATAGTGAAAAAGTTATTATCTTTATCTCTCTGTGGCATGATTTCAGTTTTAGTACCCAACTTTTAAATTCCATGGCAAATTGGAAAGAGAAATTACTCCTTCTGTGGGCGTGGGACAAAGATATGTCAGCCCTGTGCTGTCCACTCCTGTAGTCACTAATGTGTGTCTGTCAAGCACTCGAAACATGGCTAAAACTATGAAGGAAATGAATTTTAAATTTTATTTATTTTAATAAATTTAAAAACATACTCAGTTCAGATATAAAAAATGTTTAAGTTTGGAACAACTTAGGTATGTGAATTTATTTTTTCAGGTGTAAATCACATGAAATCTAAATAGACATCAAGTGTTTCTGATAAAAAGGTAGCATCGGAATTGAGATGTACTGTAAGGGTACAGGATTTTGAAAACTTAGTGCAGAAGAAAGAACGTGAAATATCCCACTAACAGTTTCATGTTGATTTCATGCTGAAATGATATTTCAGGTATATTGGATTATATAAGATATATTATTAAAATTAATTTGACCAATAAAAGTCAAAATTAATTTGATTTTTTAAAACATGGCTATCAGAAAATATAAAATATTCTATAAAATATTCATATATATTTAAAATATATATGATATTTAAAAAATATATATAAAATATCATATTTCCTTTGGGCAGGGCTATGTTAGAGCCTAAAAAGAAAAAAATGGAAAAAGCAAAACTCACACCTGTAAGACTGAAAATGAAATGATACTCTTCATAGTGATCCATTTACAGTAGCACAATCTTCAGACTTGAGTCTTCAGACTTGAGACCTACAGCCCACTTGCATTTCCCTTCGTGAGATTATAGCCGCTTGCCTTTCTACTTATGATATACGTGCAAACAACCCCGGTATTTGAATAACTGATATCCTACCATTTGCCCTCTGTTCTCTGAAACTGCTGGTTTAATACCATTAATTTCCATATGGAGGGTCTCAACAAAATGTATTGTTTAATGCTGTGATTTTGGCCTTTAGTGTTTTTTTCTAAGTGTTCTTAAAGCATAGAAATGTAATTTGGCCTTTGGCCTTTGGTGTTTTTTTCTAAGTGTTCTTAAAGCATAGAAATGTAATTGTTCTGCCCCAGTATTTTTTCTCTGTCCATAGAAGGGAGTTACCATTCTTGGAACTCAGATTTATAACCACATCCTTATTTTTGTAATGCTTCTTAATATATTTTTTAAAAGGGACTTGACCTTCACCTAATTTAGTTTTCCTTGAAATGTCAAATCACTCACTGCAGCAGCCTTGGCTTTACGTGACCCAAAGAATTGCATATCTTTCTCTTACTAAAAGTTACTTATTAAACTGAGCACAGTGAAGATTTCTTATAAGGTAAACATAGATATAATGTCACTTAAGAATTATTTTCTGCCTTTAAATGGTTTTCTCCATATTTGAAGGGCCCTTATTCAAAGTGTCTCAGGCTGAGTAGTGGATTTGAGGCTGATAGTTAAACATTTATGTTGACATTTTAAAGATACTTGGGCCATGGAGTTCTGGACTTACGCAAGAAGTTTTTCATTTCAGAACTTCATTGCATTGGTTTTGGGCTTATCATGTGATTATATCACTAAGTCCTGCAAGCTTTATATTTCCGATCTGTGTAGTTTGTTTACTCTTCGTTGCTGGCTCCTATTATTGCAGAAATGTTTTTCTCTGCTTAAAACGCCAGGTTACTCGGGCACTGAGTAATGCTTGTACCCCTTTTGGATATGCCACATGTGGTTCTTTGACCTTGAACTTTGTACTGTAAATTGCATTATATGAAAAGTATCCCTTTTCCACTCCAGAAAAGTTTTTCATAGAGGCAAGACTTCCATAATCACGTCAAGACTGTCAAAACCTTCAGCTCTCGCCCCCTCCCCACATCATTTGTAGCATGTGAAGAGATGATAAATATGTACAACATGAGGCCAGGGAGGCAAAGAGGTTGGCTCAAGACTGTACTGTTACTTCCGGAGAGCATCAAGACTTGGCACACGATGTCGTGGACAGATCAGTGGGCTACATTCACTAATCTAAGCTCTGGCAGTTACTTGTGTGTGGCTCCTGCCGGTCAGTTTGCCACCCTGGGTTTCCACATGGGTGAAGTAAGATGCTCCTGAAAGTCTCATTAAGCTTTAAAATTCTGCATTTCCTTTTCTGGTCTCTTTCCAACCCCTCTGCTCCCATCCATCTTTGTGTCCACTGATAACTGCTTCTGTAAGAGAGTACGAAAACAGTACATTTATTTTTACTGGAGTTGTACAAAGTCCCACAAACATCTGGGAAAAAAAAATACACATCTCAATTAAAGTGTGTTCAAGTCTCCCCCATTACCTAGTCAAAATGTATCTTCTTCCTCTAGTCCATGATGTTTCCTGTAATCTCTACTAATTAAGAACAAGCAAGGGAGAAAAGAATCTGATCTTACTGTTAATAATGATTATGATAACCTTCCTTTGAAATATGCAAGTCTTTTTTCACATTTCCTTAAGCACAAAGCAGAGCTGTAGACAGGAAATCCTGAAGTCTTTGACCTTCTCTCCAAGGGTGAAATCAAAGCTTTGAAAAAATGGCAAAAGAAGAAAGAGAGAGAAGAAATAGGGGCAGGGAGAGAAAGTAGGGAAGGAAGGAAAAAAGGCTCTTTATGTCTTTATTATGCCTATTGTATTTATGAGTTCATTTGGTTTCTGAGGTGGAGTAAGTAAATGTTATCTTGTCAAGAAATTAGGTGGTGTAAAAGCCAAGCTGCTCCTGAGTTTTAGCTATAGGTAATTGAAGATTTAATTTAATATACTCATTAGAACCACAGTTGAAGTAATGAAATAGGCAAGTATAAAGACACTTAGATGTTTTTAAAAGGTCTGCAGAGTTCTGAAGGTAAAATCATATCAGCTGTTAAACAATTTTCGAGTAAATTCAACAAAACAGAAAAAGAAAAGATCTTTTTTCCCTTAAATGTATTTAGACCATATTTCATAGGTTTCATAGGTTGTGGGTGTCTTTGGATTTAGATATTTGGATATTTTTCCAAGTTGCAACAGTGAAAACATCATTTAAACTACAGTAAAATTTTACTTTCTATTAAAACTATAGAGGTGGGGGTTGAATATAATAGACTATTACGCCAAATTAGGTACCTGAGAGCCTACCAGGAGCCATTTAGTTAAAACACTGCCAACCAAACAATAATAGAACAATTACTTATTTGGAAATCAGTTTCTAAAGTCAGCATTAGAAGTCTATGGCTACTTAGTGTCAATTTCACACAGCATTGGTTTTCCTAGTATTTCTCCACCCATATAATCTCAGGCAGTTGTTCTTACCACTGCACCTTAACATCACCTAGGGAGCTTTTAAAAAAAGTAGTCTCTGCTCCTCATCCTCCTCCCACATGACTGAATCAAAATTTCTGGAGAGGAGCCCAGGCTGGGTATTTTTAAGGCTCCATGGGAGATTGTCCTGAGCAGAAACCACTGATCTAGGATAGTGAGCAGTCAGGTAGCAGGAAAGCAGTGTCGTAGATACTCTTGATCTGGGAGGAATCAGAAGGAATTACCACCCCCCACCCCACTGATGACAGAAAACCAGGTTTTCAAACCATCCTGGAGAAAGCACATACCATTTAAGGCCTAACTGATTTCAAGTGGTCTTTTTCAATTCCTTTGTTCTGCATTCAGATTGAATTGTGCATGCATATAATTTGATCTTGGTGAGGAAATACATCCTACACTTTGTTTACTAACCAATTGTATTCATTTGCTAGGGCTACCCTAGCTAAGTACCACACACTGGGTGGCTTAGAGCAATCAAAATGGACTGTCTCACAGTTCTGGAGGTTAGAGATCTGAAGTCAAGCTGTGGGCAAGGTCACGCGCCCTCTGAAACCTGTCTAGGAAGGATCCTTCCTTGCTGCTTCCTGGCTTCTGGTATTTGCTAGCAGTCTTTGGCATTCTTTGGCTTGTAGGTGCCCCATCAATCCTCCATCTTCACATGGTCATCTTTCCTTCATGTATATCTGTTTCTGGGTCTAAATTTCCTCTTTTTCATTAATCATATTAATCATATTGGGTTAGGGTACTCTAATTACCTCATTTTAACTGAATTACCTCTCTAAAGACCCTATTTCCAAATAAGGCCACATTCTGAGGTTAAGATTTCAACATACCTTTTTTGGAGGACATAACTCAACCCAGAACACGTAAAATGATCTACCTTTGATGTGTTTATCATTCCTTTCATTCGTTACATTCTGAGAATGTAATTTCTCACTCATAAAGAAATATCAGATGACATGTAAGTAGGAATCATTTTCCTCTGTTGAAAGACCGTGCCCAGATATAAGTCATTTCCGCTGTAATTGAGGCTCTTCCTCCTCCCTGTCCACCTGCCATCACCGTATCTGCTCAGTATTAGCCTACGATAGATAACAAATGAGGTCACAATCCCCCATCAGTCCTAGTTCGTTCTCACAACAGGTTTGGTCTCAGGCACCCCCTGGTTCTAGAAGTGTGGGGATGGCAGAGCACAAGTGACTAACTAACATGGCCCACCATACATTTTTTTTGGAGGAAATGTTGCAATGGGCAGGGAAACATTCAGTACAAATCAGTAGCAGTGGACTTCTAGATGTTACGCAGTACGAGGGCACTTCAAAATATTCATAGGAAGATTAGTATTATCTTTCAATTCCATTTTTCCAAGAACTTTTTGAAGTACCCTCGCATACTACATCTTTCAATCTGTAGATTTACTTTAATTCTCAAAGAGAAACCCATCCACCCACAGACTAAATTCGAGGAACGTAAGCAGAGCTGTCGCGGATGCTGGGCACCGTGAGATGTGAGACACACGTACCCCCCTGTACTTGTCAAACTTTATGTTCCAGTTAGTAAAGTAAGATTGAAAAAATTAGAGAGCAGTCATCCTAAAGCTTTCTGTAAAGAAAAAGCCTGATGATACATGACTTCTTGGGTGTTTGTTCATGTGACAGAGCTGGCTGATTAAAGTCCTTGGTGGCTTGGTCCATACTTACTTTTATAATTCCTTTATGGTGAGGCTTGCTTGGTCTCTTCCTGCGGAGTAGGTGCTCTATCAGATATTACCTCAGTGGGACAAAGAACTTCCTTCCATGCCTCTTGCTGCTGACGGGTGGACTGGACTGCCTCCAGGGCCTCAAGGCTCAGGAATTTGCTGAGGCGACCCACCAAGTGGATGGAAGATTAGATTTCAGTGTTTCCCAAACTTGCTTGATGATAAGAATCATCAAAGGTGCTTGTTAAGAACAGGGATCCCTGGGTCCTCTCCCTGAAGATTCTGGTTGAGTAGTTCTGAGTGAAGCCTGGGAATCTGTACTGTATTTCAGTGAGCAACTCCCTTCTTGCCCTGTCCAACCAATACAGGTGATTCTTATCAATGTGTGAGCTGGAGAAACACTAGACTACATGGCACTCTGAGATAGTAGGGTTCAAACATTTGTTTTCTTCCCAGTGGCAGAGTCTTATGGTGGGAACCCCAAATCTGAAAGGGCACTCACGTAGTTTTCACATATTCCAAAGAACTCAACGCTGGTCAGTAGGTGAAGACATCAGTTTTTCAGACTTATGGGAGGTGCTGA
This sequence comes from Galeopterus variegatus, assembly GCF_000696425.1. Taxonomy (NCBI): domain Eukaryota; kingdom Metazoa; phylum Chordata; class Mammalia; order Dermoptera; family Cynocephalidae; genus Galeopterus; species Galeopterus variegatus. The sequence goes on from NW_007729017.1 coordinate 143,996, forward strand.
TGGTGTTTGGTCACTGGTCAGCTAGAAATCTGCACTGCCGTGGGGTACATGCAACAGTTATATAGTGAACAGATGAAAGTAGAGGTGTAAATCGTTTGCATGCTTATGTGCCCCTCACCCAACTCAGAGCATGTGGGAGATCTGGCTAAGTACGTAAGTTAACTTACTTGCTACCCTCCTGGCACCGGAGTAGTTAACACAAGTGTTCTAACTACATTTACATTCTTATTCATTTACTCAGGGCTCCTGCTTCTTGCTGTCTTCCATTTGTCTTAAAGGAGACATGCCTTTCCTTGGGTGAACTACCTTGGCCAGGGGTAGTTTCCCAAGGGGGAGGGAGAACTCTGGCATACACTGGAAGGGAAAAATAGGTCTGTGTCTAACATTTACCTGACAATTATCCTGAAGTTCTATGTTTGTCATATTTGTTTTATAAATGGATAAAAGGATTCAGGATAGTTCAGGTTCCAAGAAGATTTCCATGGCCATACATCCACTAGCAGGTAGCACTGCAGAGTGGTGCATGGTCTAATTCAAGATTCCACTACTTAAATGTATACACGGGGAGGGGGTTAGGTCTATGTCCCGCATTTACCTTACACAGAAATTTCTAGTAGACTACCCAATATCCATTCTCCTATTCTTTCTTAGTAATAGAACCCCGTTTTTTATTTGGGATGCCATGTACTTGACTAAGAGGACATTTCTCAGCCTTCTTTGATCTTCTCTTGGCTGTGAGAAGTGACTGGGGGGGGGTAGGTGCATTGGACTGACGTGTGTACCCCCCCAAATTCATATGTTGAAATCCTAACCCCTAACGTGATGGCATTAGGAGGTGGGGCTTTTGGGAGGTGATAAAGTCATGAGGATGGGGCCCTCATGGATGGGTTTAGTGTCCTTATAAAAGCAACCCCAGAGAGATCCTTGTTCTTTCTGCTATGTGAGGATATAGTGAGAAGATAGCCATCTATGAACCAGGAAGACGGCTCTCACCAGACACTGAATCTGACGGCACTTTTATCCTAGACTTCTCAGCCTCCAGAACTGTGAGAAATAAATGTTTGTTGTTTGAGCCGCCCAGTCAACAGTTTTCTGTTGCAGCAGCCCAAACTGACTAAGACAGGTGAAGGCCTTATAAAGAGACCATATTACTCTGCTGAAAGCCTTTTTTGCTTATTCCATCTTCTTTCTTTTATTCTACCTGGGCTGAGGACTTGATGGTTAGCATCCAGCTGTCATTTTGGACCCTGAGGTGATATTAAGGATGGAAGACTTGTATTAGGTTAGGAACAGATAGATAGAGGGAGCCGCCAGCTCTAGATGGCTCCTGTAAGCCTCTGTTTATATATAGATTACTGTCTCGTTTAAGCCACTGTTACTTTGGGTTTTCTTTTATATACGGTTGAACCTAATTCTTATTGACATATCCCTAAATCTGGACCTTTATGAGTTTCCTTTAAGCTAAAAACATATCACTAATCAAGTCACCTAATTTCTCTGTATCTTTCAGGTAAATTTCTTGAATCTAAAATCTATCTTCCTTCTCCCAAGAGTAAAAGGAACAATTTGGAGTTTATATCTAACGATGCTTTGAATTCTAAGATTGCTGGAGCAAGTCCCTTTATAGGAGGACCAGGTCAAATCACATTGTATGCTTAGTGTCTCATGGTAACTGAAAGAAAAAGAATTTCCAGTTGATGTTTGCATGGAGGAAGGAAGGAACACTGAGTAAGAACTAGCATAGGACAGGAGGACAGCGAGATAATGAGATTTTCCCTTCTTTATCATTTCCTGCTTTGCGAGTCTGCTATTGAGGGCATTCAGTTGTAATGATATGCTGAAAATACTTTGTAAACTATAAAATGCCTTACATGTGTTATTTACTGAGCACTTAGTCCTATATAGGATGTTGTTTCAGATACATAGGACAGTTTTCCCAAGTGACACTGCTGGATGTTAACAGGTGTTATAAGCAAGATAAGCTTCTTTGTGTCAAATAAGTTTGGGAAATGTCATGTTCAGCAAAATAAACAGGTCTTTTATTATGTGGCTTCTCAGTGTCTTTAACTTATTAATGTAAATTATGACTATCTAAGAATAGGGATGGTTGTGAGGGAGAGAGGGGACATGTCACATATTAATATTTTTAAGTGTAAAAACCCTTGGATATAAATCTTGAGAAGTAGAACAACCTTGAAGAAGTGTAGCTTTAGGGGAAGTCACATGAATACATAAGAATATACATTTAGTACCTACTAGATGTAAGGTCCTGGAACCACACATAAAATGGGAGACACGGTCTTTGCCTTCTGAGAACTTGCACTTTTCACTGGGGGCACCGAACATTTATACGTGGAAGAATAATATTCAGGACAGAATCTAAGTGCTGCGTGAGTGGTGTAAAAGACATGCTTTAAAGGTTTGGAGGAAAGTACAATATCTGCAAGGTGGATTTTGTGATTTAATACGATTTAAGATTTAGTAAGCATTTTCTGAGCATCTTCATTGAGTGCTCCAGAACATGCAAAGGTGAGCAGGGTCAGTCCATCTTCTGAGAGCCCGGATGTGGGGCTGGTGATAATGGTAGGTCAGGATGAGGCAAATGAACACATAGAGTGAAACTGGAGAACAAAGACAGTGATGAGAAGGTTCACAGAAGAAAACTGCCACCCTCAAGGGAGGGGAAGGGAAGACTCACTAAAGGAAGGATCTTGAAAGATGGGCAGAATTTCAAGAGAGGGGATGGAGTCCATTCTTGATAGTCAACTGTAGCACACGAGAGGTGTGGAGGTGGAATGCATAGGGGGTGCCCATGTGGTCACTGTCTGTAATGAGGTGGCCTTGTGGCAAAGTAGCAGGGGAGAAAACTGTTTGGGGGCCATCTAAAACTGTTTTGAGACCTACTGGGATGAAAAGATTGTGCTTAATTTCTTAAGCACTGGGGAGTCATTAATGGCTTTTGAGTAAATGGCCTGCCTAGGTGCTTGACTTTAGGAAATTGAATGTGGATGGTCTTTGTAGGGTGACTTGGGTTATATCAGCTTTGGCGGTAGGGAGGATTGTTAGCAGGTGATTTAAGTGAGAAGGAATGAAAGGCCCAAGGAAAAGTAGGCCAAACATGGACAGAAAGGAGGGAGTGGATTCAAGAAGCATGTTGGAGGTAGACTCAATAACTTTGGATGCCCTAATGAGAGAGAGATGAAAGATGGATAGTTCTATTCTGGGAGATGGGAGCAAACAATAATGAAGGAATCAAGAGGAAGAAAAGTTGGGTGATTTGGTAAGTAGGGGATGGCAAAAAGGTTTGGCCATGGTTCATACTTCAGAAAGGATCAGTGAAATGTAGCAGTTGGAGCATTTGGGGCTCATGGGTTTTTGAGTTGGACACTGGGTTTTAGTTAGAAGCTCCGCAGAAAACTTGGCCTTGTGATTTAACATCTCTGCCTGCTTCTTGGGTCATGATGAAAATTAAAGGAGATGATGCACAAATTTTGCTGTTAATTCTGACCACTACTGCTGATGCTACTATTTTTATTAGTAATATTAAGAAGCTTCTTTTAATGCATCATATTTTGAAAATAGCAAACAAATATATTGTCTTAATCAGTTCAATAATAAAGTCTATAGACTTGGTGCCTTATAAATGACAGAAGTTTATTTCTCACAGTTCCGGAGGCTGGAAGTCTGAGGTCAGGGTGCCAGCATGATCAGGTTCTGACCATGGAAGGGCCCTCACTCTGGTTGTAGACTGCCAAGTTTTTGTTGTATCCTTACTTGGTGGGAAAAGCCTGAGAACACTCTAGGGTCCCCTTAATAAGGGCACTAATACCATTCAGGAGGATTCCACCCTTATGACCTAATTATTTTTCAAAGGCCATACCTCCTGGGGGTTAGAATTTCAACATATGAATTTTGGGGGGAACACAGATACTCAGTCCATTGCATGTATGCAAAGACACTGCAAAATATTCCTTTTAATACTAGAATTAAAAAACTTTTTAAAAGGAAGACACTGAGTCTTGATTATTTTCTTCATTGATAATCATTTTTACAGGAAATTCTCAGATGGTTTCATCTTCTCTGGGTGTTATTTCCTGAGATGATCCTACTATCCTGATCTTTATTGCTCTGTTTGAATTTCACTTTCTTTTTTAGTAATGGGTTATAGTTGTACTAAAACTAGTTTAAATTCTTCAAATAGATTCCTAAGTTTCAACTTACAAGGGCTCTATTACCAGATTTCTCTCTCATTTTTTAAGTGTTCATTAATGTCATTTTAGACCTCTATATGATGTTCTCTGATCCTCAATCCACTGTTCTCAGCATAGACTTTGAAAGTCCCATTAAATACAAATGAGATCTGCAAAATAATTTCAAATTTTTAGAAAGGAAACCATGTAAATGTGGCACTGGGTTATTTGGGATGAGAAAGTAGAGCGAGCTAAAATTAAGTATTTGTGTCCTCTGGCGCACATTCCAGCCAAGAAGCCAGAAGACTCATTTTCTATTTAATTTTCAGGGCTGAATGGTTTCACTCCTTGAGGTCATATGATCTTGAGCATAAGTTGACATAAGCCAGAAATATTGGCCTAACTGTAATTATTGGACAGGAAAGGAGGCAAGAACTCCCAGCTTTAAAATCCAATAACGTATAGGAATAACTAACCCTGTTTTTAGGAATACAATACCGGGAGTATTAATATGAACTATACTGTATCCAAATACCTTCCTTGCATTGTCAGAAATTCTTAGCCCCAGGATTCTGCTTTTCATTTACTCTTTCTATCCACCTTTCTGAAACGGGACGTGGATGTTGGTTTGCTGGTTCCATTAAGAATAGAACAGCAGTAGCCCAACCTGGATAACAATAGCTATACTGATAGAATAAATGTGTAATGAAAGTGCTCAGTAAATCTGTTGAGTGAATGAATAAACGGATGAATGAATCACAGTTACCTCAGTAATAAATTGAGGATGTTATCATCAGTCTTCCCAGAATTCTTACAATACCAGACACTTTAAAGGAAATGAGGCTTAAAAAAAAAAAAAGCATTTTTCTGGTAGAAATTTATGTATCTGTATGCAATATTTGGGTAATTACAGTACAATGCAAGAAAAACAACATATTTCCTGTCCTCCAGGAATTTGAAATCTGTAAAGAATTCTGACCTTGGAAATGACATAACACACATCTGGGGTTGTTTGTGGCAAAAGATAAGGCACATAGGCAAATAGTCTGTATTATAGGAAAGGTATGGGTTTTAAAGGATAAGTACAGCTGGATCTACATGCCCACGTCTTTTGAGATAAGTGGAAGTTTGGATGTGATAATCCAGGTGAGGCTGAGCCTCCCTGGCTACGTTTGGTTGTACTGGGTCCAATTCCCCTGACCCTCCTGGGTCAGCCCTTCTGCCTTTGTTCAGAAAGCACACCCAGGACAGTTGGGATGGTCAGTAGCTTTTGTCATGTGGCTAGCTAATTATGAATTTTGGGTTAATTTCTTCAAATACCTTCTCTCCTACTTCTACCATTCTAGTTCTTCATTCTGCATTCTAGGTTCTTCTCCTTTGAGAAGAAAGGCAGAAAGCCTGCTTAGGCCGGATATCCACAGATGGGAGTTGTCTTCCTCTCCCACCTTCCACCATGGCTGGAGATTGGTGAGGTCCTGGGAAGAATGACGGGGGATCCTGCAGGCTGCAGTCTCATCCCCCTAGTCTGACCAACCATATATTTTTTGTTTTGGGAGAAATGCTTTCTATCCAGGCTCAGGGGGAATGTTCTCTGACTGCTGATGGCCAGTATGTGAATCTTAAAGTTGTACGTTCATTCATTTTTATACACTCAGCATTGTGTGTTTGTGTAATGGATTCCAGTTGTGCACTTAATAAAAGACATACATTTCCCTCATTTATGAATTAAACAGTGGTTAATTGTGTTCAAGATTGTGCATATTTTAAAGTTATCACGAAGAATATCTTTGAATTGTTCACATACCTAAAGTTAAGGATAATAACAATCGAGATTTTACAAAGCACATTTCTTATTTTCTTCTTTCTGCGTTTAACCAGAGCTGAACAGCTTACAAGTAGAAATCATAGTTTGTGGTCTATAGGCATATAGACTTTAAAAAGGCGCTATTGTAATAAAATGCGGTTTTATGAGTTGGAATTTCTTAGTTGTTTTGCACAAACTGACTTCATTAGATATTGTAATTCCTTTCATTTCTCTGTCCCATGTGAGGGGGAAAATCCTTGTGGAATGCAGTGATTAAAGAGCTTAAAGACAGCGAGAGAGTGGGGGTAGGGGTGGTCACGAGGTAGGATTTGTAGTCCCCAAACAAAGCCTCCTTAAGGGTGTGAATTCTGATTACTGCAGCTGAAGAAAACAGCCCTGGAAAGAGAGTGGGAATCCCATCCCCCACACCCATGCCCTTCTGTCACAGGCTGGAGGTGACTTTGTTTTGCTCAGCATCCCTGGTGAATGTTAGGGCAAAGGACTCTGCTGAGGTTGTCGGCCCCTTTGTCAGAGGAGGCTTTTCCAAGGAGCGTGAAGTACTGGCTTTCTTTCCTCATCAGCACAGATCTGAAGGAGCCCGTTTCTCAGGGATGGCAGTGAACTTGCTCTACACTCCTGATGGGTAAGGAAGTTGTTCCCAAATGTATCACCACCACCTCCTTCCGACCCCGACTTTAAGCTTCTTTTCAGAGGGAAGAAGAACGTTTGCTCAGTAGGATACCTTGAAGGACAGAGGCGGGCAAGGAGGACAGAGAAAGGCTCATTCTTCTCTGACTGCCACTGCTGTCACTGGCTGCCATGTATGGAAAGTGAGAAGGCACAGTACATCACCATTAGCTAAGGACAGAGCCCTGGCCAGCGCTCAAGGGAACAATTAGCAAATGAATGAATTGTGGCTGATGGGACCTCTGCTCTCAAAGCCCACTATTTAAGAGAGAACGCTTGCTAGCCATCTTTATTAAATAAATGCAGATGGACTGTTGGTCATTTACAACTCTTGTGAGTTCCTGTGATAACGCAGTTGTCCAACTTACTGGGCATGAATGTTATTTACACGCAGTAGGTGTGTTCTTGGTGGTTCCTAACCACCAAGAGATCACACTTACCCTCATGGGGATTTTGGAGAAACTGAAGTTTTGTTTTACCCTGAGCAGTGCCTGGCACAGAGAAGGTGGCACTTAAATGTTTGTGTTTCCACTTCCTGCCTATTTTTCTCCACATCCAAGACAGACTCAGGCCAGAAGTGTACAAAATCAAAATCAATCAGTTAATCCTTTGTGCCTCTGGGTATTAAGCTAAAAGCTGTAATGTACATTTTAGTTACCAGGGCTGTTTAACAAATGATACTACATTTAGTGGCATAAAACAAACATTTTTTACACTCACCAATTCTCTGGACAAGGTACAATAGGGACAGCTTGTGTGTGATCCATGATGTGGGACTTCAGCTGGGGGAACTTTGAGGTGGGGCCTCACCCACTCAATGTCTGGTGGGTGAAGCTGGCTGTCACCTAAGGCCTTAGCTGAGACTCTTGGCCAGACACTTGTGTCCCTCCATGTGGCCCAGGCCTTCTCACAGCATGGTAGCTGGGCTCCACGAGTGAGCACCTGAGAGAGGCAGATGGAAACTTCCTCACCTTCTACGGCCCAGCCTTGCGAGTCATACTGCATCACATCGCCACATTCCATTAGCTGAGGACGTCACAAGTCCTGCCCAGAGTCAAGGGGAGGAGAAATAGACTTTGTCTCTTGATGCAGGGTGGTTCTGGAAGAGTGTGTGGAAACAGAAATCTTGCTGTGCCATTTGTAGAAAATATAATCTGCCACAGTATGTGCACAGTCTGTAAGTTTATAGGCAGAGGGAGTCCCAGATGCCCTCACACTGCTATTTCTTGGGTTGCTGAAGTAGCATGTGACACCAAACACCAAAACCTTAAGCCAAGACCTTAACATGAAGGCCTAGAATAAAGGACTTAGAAGTCTGTGCCAGGACTGGTATCACCTTACAGCTTTGCATGAGAGGCTGAGGTTTCATCTAAAAGCCAGGCTGAAATGTCTGGTGGTCAACAGTGTGTTGGTAACTGAATTCTCTGGGCTATGCAAATCAGTGGTGATGTCAGAGGTGTACGACATGCCAGGGAAGCCAGGGACTGACTTTCCTTCTTCTAGTGCCCTAACCTGGTTTTACTACATGACAAGAGCCATGTCACCTGTACCCCACTTTGTCCCCATTACTAAAAGTTCATCAATTATTTTTTTCCTGAAAATTAAAACAAATATAAATATAGAAAAGGTTGTAGTGTTTTGGAAAGTCACCTCAAAAAGAGAAGAATTAGATTCTATTCTGGAATAAGAGTTCATCCCTATAGTATTATTATGGTCATTTTTCCTAATAAATAATAACTTATTTATCATTTTCTCTCAGAGCTTGTTTGAAAGTGAGAAATTCTGAAAGCTAAACAAACTATAAACGCATATTAAGCCAAAAAGGAGTTTTGCAGAGAAATAATAGACACAGAATTTTAAAATTACATATATCACATAGTTTGATTATGTATGAATGAGAAAGTTAAGGGAGGGATGATGGGGTAAAAAAATTGTGGATGTTTATCATTTATATGGAGTAGAGTTAGTCTGTAAAATGTTCAATTGCTACCAGACTCTGAAAGTTATTTTAATGACTATCTCAGACTTTTTAACTGTCAAATAAAAATAATAGAACTTCTGTGAGGTCTCACTGGGTTGCTTGGGGTATGCAAGGTATAACAGAATCAAAAAGTCTTTGGAGATGTATGTGTGCTACTCACATGTAAAGTTTGAGCATTTTTTGTTATTAGTCAGAGGTGGGACTGAGAGATAAGGGACCAAAAGATCCACCTTCCTACATTTTTCCTTTCCCTGTTTCTTGTCTTTTCCCCTTTTCTCCTTACATCCCTTCTCTTAACTCTTTCCTATTTTCTTGCCTTCCTTTTGCCTTTTTTCCCCTCCGTCTGTCTTCTGTAAGGTTTTCAGTCTCTCATTGATGCCCACAGATATTGCCTGTATATCTGTATTCTCAACAGCTTGTGGTCAAAACTATGTTGTTAATAAGTATTTACAGGGGTCTCAAATCATGCCCACCCAGGGCTCGAGAGGGATTTGGCAATTGATTTCATTATTACCATCTAGCCTGTGGAGGGAATCATTAACTAGGTTCAAATAAGTACGTCCCTACTGCTTTGTATACCTGAGCAATATACAAAATATTGTCCACACGACAGATCAGTGCTGGAAATTCAGAGTGTCTGCCTTTATGCCTTGGACTTGGGGCCCTTGTTTAAAATCATTTCATATTTTCTCTGCCAATGGTGTCTAAATATATTTGCATGTTTTTCTTGGTTGAACACTTTTGACTGCTCTAGAGGGAAGCTACCCTTTAGGTTCCCCCTTCCTGAAAGTGAGTTTCATATATACCATGTAGTCAATATATTAAATCAGATCTTTCCAAATGGACCCTCTGGGCTGAGTTGTGTCCCATCCCCCCTCCCAATTCATATGTTGAAGCTGTAACCCCCAGTACCTCAGATAGAACTGTATTTGGAGATAGGGTCTTCAAAGACGTGAATAAGTTGCCATGAGGTCTTTAGGGTGGGCCCTAATCCAGTATGACTAGTGTCTTTATAAGAGGAGGAAGTTTGGACACATGAGGACATATCAGGGATGTGCCCGCCAGAGGAGAAACCATGTGAGGACACAGTGAGAAGATCTGCAAGCCAAGCAGAAAGGCCTCAGGAGAAACCAAGCCTGCCACCACCTTATTCTTGGACTTCCAGACTCCAGAACTATGAGAAAATAAATTTCTGTTATTTAGGCCACCCAATCTGTGGTATTTTGTTTGGTAGCCCTGGCAAACTAACACACTTTGCAATTTTAGTGAAAATTTGTAACGCCATGTTGTGTAATGTGGTAACATGTAGATAAATACAAACTTAATTTCACTTTTATGGATCTGTAGAGCAATAGTGATGGTGTGTTTTAGTCAGGGTTCTCCAGAGAAACAGAATCAATAGGATGTATTTATCTATATATCTATAGAGAGAAAAAAGAGAGAAAGAAGGATTAATTTTAAGGAATTGGCTCATGCTATTGTGGGGCTGGCAAATCTGAAATCTGCAGGGCAGCCTGAGAGGCTGGAGACCCAGGAAGAGTTGATACTGTAGTACAAGTCTGAAGATATTCTGCTTTTTGCAGGTGTGTGTGGGGGGGATTTCAGTCTTTTTTCTTATGGTCTTCAGCTTTTTGAATGAGACCCACCTGCATCATGGAGGGTGGTCTTCTTTACTCAAAGTCTACAGATTTAAATGTTAATCACATCTAAAAAATGCCCTTACAGCAACATCTAGACTGGTGTTTGAGCAAACAACTGGGCACCATAAGCTAGCCAGGCTGACACATGACATTAACTGTCACGTGGTGGTAATGCAGAAGTGGTAGTCTGGGCTTACTTTATAAGAAAGGTGGAATTTCAGAAGCTAATTTAATAAAAGCTGACTTTTAAATGTTGTTATTAATAAAAAGCTACTTTTACATGTATACCCTCACTTGATTTTTTCAGCCAGTCTTTTAATTTAATACATGAGTGAGTTGACCACATGTTAAATTATTATATACTCATTACCACTAAATTTCTATGGATGATACAAACATTAAGTATGGTATAGACTGTGGACTGGTATTTACACATCCTTCAAAAATTCAACCCTCTGGCTACTCTTGTTTCATAAATTGCTTGGTCTCTGCTCTTTTGCTTGGTGTCTTACCCTGTAGTTTAGTTTTCCTTGGAACTTTGCATCACAATCCTACTGCTACTGTGGGAATTCCTGCTTACAAAAAAAATCTAGGACTATAGTTGTGTATGTTTGAATTTACTTTTTTTCTGTTGCTCCTACTGTCCATTTGACTGAGGCTTAGAAAACTGGCCATCTATTAAATTGAAGTTGCTTTTCTGAGGTGATAGGCTCCGGGAGAATGGAGAAGCGGGGTCTCCTAGGTTACCAAGCTTGTGCTTCATAAATGTGCTCCTTTAAAAGGGCCTGGGTCTATTTAAAATGTGTTGGTAACTGTTAAAGAAGAAGCCATTTTTTTTAAAAAAGCACTACCTTTATTATGATTTAAATTAATCCCTACTTTTCATTCTTACATAGAACTAATTAATGTCCTAATTATTTAGAGTGGTTTAAAACCAGGTGACAGGGCTCCTCTTTCTCTAAAAGGGATTGGATTTTTTCTTTAGGAACAAATAGAAATGTATTTATGGGTAGTCTGTGAAAGGATTCAAATTATTTAGAAATATACCACTATTATGAAATACTCTCTTTTCTGTCAGTGTTTGTGATTTAGGGGTCATGGAAATAAATTCTAGGGTATATACAACCCAAGTAGCTTTTTAAGTACATAAAACTTGAGTGTAATTAACAATGTGGATTACTTAGAGAAACTAGAAAAAAATGGAATTGAATATTCATTAGTTTTGTGGTAAACTCTCCTCTGGACATTCAGTAAGTGGTGAGTCGCTTTTTTTTTCTTCTTCTCTTTAATCCTAATATTGTTATAAAAATAAAGTCTGTTACTTAGGGAAGAAAAAAGGAAAGCATATCAGCATCTGCAAATTTTTATGCAGAGCCTAATGACTCAGAATTCCAGGTAAACCGTGATTAAAGTTTCACTAAGCTTTATTATTGTTCAACTACTTCACCAAAAAAAGTTGAGAATCAAAAATTAGAAGAGCCTTTATAGAGAGGCACACTAAGTAACATAAGAAGTGAGAGCTCAAAGTTTGACTGTGAAGAGAAACTACCCCTGGTACCTTTTCTCCCTGGCCAACAATATGGTTAAACTTAATAAAGCAGTGGAGGCAATTAGTTTAGGGACAAACATTTCCTGTACATCTCAATATTACTAGAAGGAATCTCACTGAGTCCCCATGATACAATAAGTGGTATGCATAGCAATTACTCTGAGTTACAAGGTAGATTTTATTTTTTGTTTATTTATTTATTTTTACATTCTATGATGTTACAAAGCAATTGGGGGGAGGGGGAGAAGGGAAAGGGGAAGGAAATAGGGTGGGAGAAGGAGGAAGGAGGAAATGCAGGTTTGAGGCTTGTGGCACCCCCTCATTCCTGCATGGGACACGAGGGGGCTTCCATCGGTGGCTTGGTCATTGCTGAGCCAGCTGTAGATGTCAGATGGTTGTGGCTGAGGCCCTCACTGCCCCCACCACCCGAGCTCTGGAGTCCAGAGCATTTCCTGCAGTGGCTTGGTGGTTGTCGCTGGACTGGATGCAGGTGTTGGGGGTCGTGGCTGAGGCCCTCAAACCCCCCTGTCCTGGCTCAGGAGAGCCTGGGGCACTTTCTGCAGCGGTTCAGTGGTCATGGCTGGGCTGGTTGCAGGTGTCAGGGGGCATGTCTGAAGTCCTCAGCCCTCCACCCTCAGGACTGGTTGCATGTGTTGGGGGGCATGGCTGAAGCTCCCAGCCCTCCCTGCTCCCTGGCTTGGTAGCCTAGGGGACTTCTGGTCCTTCTAGGTTTCATAGGTGTTCCTTGGTGATGTGAGACATTTACTAGTTAGTATCAAACTTTGTCTCTGGTCTGTGGATATTTTGTTTTTTCTTTTAGTCCTGTATTGGATTATTTGCTGTTCCCACCACTTAAACTCTGCACTGGAACTAATTAGCTGTCCTTTGCTTCCTTCTAAAATGGGGGAACTTCCTGTGGGGACCAGCACTTGAGCTCTGTGGTTGAGCTAAATTGCTGCTTTGCTGCTGATTCCCTGGGGAAGACTTTTTGTGCAGCTCAGGTTTTAATGGTTGACTTTATAGGTACTTCCCGGTCTAGTGAGATCTGATATACCTGGGTTGTGGAGAACTGAAACTCTGGTCTGGGCCTGAGTCTTTTCAGCAGATTTCACTCCCTACATTTCTATATTCCCGACCAGTCTCCACTGAGTCGTCCTATGGTGATTGGGGAGCAGATCAGCTGTCCTTGCTGTGCTCCTGTGTTCCACCAGTGGGCCCATCCCCTCCACCACCCATGCTCCAAACACTTCCCATGGGACAGACCATGCGCCGGTCCCTTGCGATGACTCAGTGGCCTCTGAGTGGCTCCTTTTTTTCAGGTGTTCTGGCTCCTCACGCCTATGTGGGTCCATGGGAGCCCTATTAGTGGTCTTGCTAGCCTGGGGGCCACCAAGGCCTTCTTCTCTCCTGCTGACTCCAACCAACTTCATCCGAAGGGCACAGCTGTGGCTTTTGCCAGCTCCTGCTCTGAAGAGCTGATCTGCCCCCCAGTCACTGTGCACTCAGTCCGTGCACTCACCAGCTCCAGCCTGGAAGTGACCGGGCCTCAAAACAGTCAGAGCAGTTCTTTCTTATTCTCGTTGTGGCTTCTCCTGCCTTCATGCACTCTGTAGGTCTCTCCTTCTCTTGCCCTGAGCTCTAGTAGCCCCAGCTTGGCTGTTGTTGCTTTTTAATACTTGTAAATTGATTTGTGGGAGAGAGTGATGCCAGGGACCATCTATTCTGCCATCTTGACCAGACACATTCATTACATCTTTGAAGAAGGGAAGACATTCTAAGCTTAAAAGCAATAAAATGTGTCACAAAGTGCACTTAAATTAAAAAGTTTATTGGCGAGTGCATAGTCTTGAGGGCAGACTCCCCTACCCCAACCCCTATTAGTAGACAAATACCAGGCTGAAAAAATATTTGTAGCAAAAATGGCTACCAGTGTTTATTACTGTAAGCCCATCAACTCAAAAAAAGAAACATGCAGAGGACATCAGAAGACAATTCCCAGCTAGTAATTGAATGTGGCAGAATATCTGACCAATAGTCAAATACTGCATGTTAAATATAATGACAACAATATCTTGTAATACAATTGGAAAAATGTGAGTACTGTTCAACTATTTGATATTAAGAAATTATTCTTAAATTTTTTAGGTGTTATAATAGTATTTTTTTTAAAGAACCTCTGTCATTTAGACAAATACACTGACATATTGAGAGATGAAATTATATGATGTCTGGGACTTGCTTCAAAATAATCTGGGATGAGAAGAGATGGAATGAGCGAGGGCGCAGATAAAATAAGGGAGAGGAAAGTGAGTGAGTTGATATTTGTTAAAGCTGGGTGATGGATACATGGGGATTCATTATATTCTTTTCTCTCCTTTTGTTTGAATTTTTTTATAATAAAATTCCTCAAAAAACCTCAAAGACCCCACTGACTTCACAAAAAGAGAGAGCTAACCAGGTGTTTCCTGCTTCCCGATGGAAGGATACAGTACCTTCTATGAAGTATTTATTGTTGCAAAAAAATTGAACTTAAGTGATCAGGCCTCTAAAGCCCACTACCAGTTTACAGGAAATACAGGAGGGAGGGAAACATACTTCACCACATTGAGATACAGTTAGATAGAATCAAGAGTGTAAAAAACTCTGGAACAATCAGTCGACCTCATTTCTTCAACAAGTAAATTAAAAGAATAAGGGTGGGCAGGAAGGGAAACCCATAGATTAAAAAACTGGTGACACAAAGCCACCATTGACCCTATTTGTATCCTGATTTCAACAAACCAGGAAAAATTCATGAGACAATTGGAGACATTTGGATACTGAGTAGATACTAAATGAATTAATGTATTAGTGTAATTTTTTTAGATGTGTTATTGAGGTCATGTTTTTTGAGAAAAGAGTTCTTATCATTTAGAGACACGTACTGAAATATGTATTGATGCTGCACTACCTGGTTTAGGATTTACTGCAGACAGTCTGGTGGGAAAGTGTTTAATATGAGGTTACAGCTGGAAGGAAACCAGCATCAGCTGCTGATAGTCATTGAAGAAGGCTAATAAGTTATTCTCTCTACTTTTGGATATGTTTAAATATTCCTGTAATTAAAAAAAAACAGTTTTTGCCCATTGTTGTATAATAGTAAACATTTTCTACAGTGATGATGTCCAGTGCCCTTATACTTTGATGGTGTCCTTTATGGAAAGCAATTTTATCTATGATATTTTTAAAAACTATATGCAAAGGTATGTTTCTAGCCATATTCTTTATACACTTTCCTGAAAATAACCTAAATGTTAAACAACAAGGGAATGTTAAGTCAATTGAGATTTTAGAAAAACTTTATGGAATTTTATGTGTCCTGTAAAGTAACAATTTATTGCCCCAGGGTGCTTTTAATATATTACAGTGAAAGAAAGCAGGACAAAAATAAGTTTTGCTAGAAAAGAGATACTTAGGAAAATTGACTGAGAGGAAATACAACAAAATGCTAAACTTTGTTTCTAGTAGTGTATTAAATTATGGGTGTAGATATTCCTCTTGTTGCACTTTATATAATTTTCTGTTATGTGGTTATGTTTTGTTTTTAAAACCTTAAACAGATAAAAATGTGTAATTGAGAAAATATACTTACATACATATATTTAAACTACATTATTTAGCTAAAACAGATACTTCAACAAAGTAACACCTTAGGGGTTTATTTTATATTCTAAATGAATGGTAAATTATTTTGCAATTATAAACCTTAAATAAACTCTTCTATAAGATGTGCATTTATTTATTTGTATATTTATGCATCTACTTATTTATTTTAGAATAAACAAGAGAAAATAGTCTTGGTACTTTTGACATGTGAAGTTTTACATTTTCGAGCCTGGATACAGAGAGGCTGTTGGCAAAGTTGTCTTTCTTCCATATTATTTTTGCATTTTCCAGTTTCTTGTCACTTTACCTAAGTGCTTCTCTTGCAAAGCAAAATAAAATAAAATAATAAACAGCATCTCGTGACTGGTCTAGGAAAAAATAACTTAAGGAGATGAATAATTTGCTCCTCCTCTGATAAACTTTCTTTGTAAATGTTGTCATCTCAACTCCCGTTTTGATAGAGGACAGTTGAAAACACTGCAATTGCACTGACTGGTGAAGCTTACACTTGGTCAAAGCAGGACAGTTGAGAATTAACCCAAATGATGAATGGTCTGACCTTCCAGGAGTCCAGACGTGGCCAGGGTGCCCTGTGGTAGTAAAGGACTCTGCAGAGCAGTCATCCTAGGAGCCTGGTGGGGTAGGGGGAGAGGTTAGTAAAAGAACTGCCTCAGCCTCCCGCTGTCTGTTTTCAGTCTCCTGAAGACTTGGCAAAGAGGTAATCGCAGTCCCCAGAGGTGAAAGTGACCCCTGGAGGCGAGTTAGTGAGAAAAAGCAGAAACATTGGTCTGGCGTGGGGTGGGTCAGCACTGGGTGCACTCAGGGACAGTCAGCCTTCCAGGGATTGCCCAGGTGGCCTGGATGTTCAGCTCACTGGAGTTGTCTCGCTGACAGGGAAGGTGGCATTTGGGACATATGCTGAGTTCTCTTGCTCTTCTTCCGTGTTGCTGGGGTGCAGCCCATGGACCAATGCACAGGAGGGGTTTTACTCTCCACAAGTATCTGGAAAAATCTGTCCCATGGACTGGATAATACGAGTGTATATAGATAAAGCAGTAATACATGGTTGAATCACCATGGCTAATTTTACCAAGGCAGTTCTTCCAAGTCTCTCTTACCTGACAAAAGTACTAGCTCTTACCAGTAATATTGCAAAATGTTTATGCTGCTTGAATATATAGTTGTATCAGCTCTATAGTGTTTTAAGCATCCTATGTCCTTAATTACTGAACTTTGTTTTCACATTTCTCATAATCTGTATACGTTAAGGTCTCTGAACACAAAAGCTTTCAGTCAGTTTTTTTCCTTTCTTACTTGGCCTAACAACTATTACTTCATCCCACAATCTGGCTTATATTTCAACAACTGAATGTCCTAAACATTATTTGGCATATATAAATGCATGTAGTAATTTGGAAAAATGCCTTTGTTACAATGTAAATAAATCTTCCAAGTAACTTCAGAAATTATGTCATAGCCTTCAATTTGAAGATTAGAAAATGTGAACACTCTAACTTGTAGAAAGAGCCTCCAAATGCTATTCATCATATATCCTAACTATTTTATGATTTATTGGAATAACTGAAATGATTCAGGGAAATTAACAGGTTTTACTCAAGTGCCTAGAGCTTAAATGAGAATGGAGCTTTAGTATGCAGAGAAATGGTGGCATCATAGGTCTGCATCTTTTTGTCCATACAAGCCCAGTGTCAGCCTAATGAGCTCTGTGGGTTAGGAACCTGGCTGTGGGTCTAATTTCCTGTGGCAACCCCAGGGCCTAGCACAGTGCAAGGTACATGATATAAGTGGTTGTAATAATAGCAAACATTTACTTGGCACATAGTATGTGCAAGGCACATTACTGTTTTTTGTGCATTATCTCATTTAATCCTCACAGCAGGCCTCTGTAATAGGTGGTTTTTAACCTTTTTTTGGAGAAGGAAGGAACAGACCTATACCATGAATAGCCATTTATGAAAAAAATGCAAGTGTTTTTTATTGCAAGCTGGCCTAAAATTCCATAATTATGGATGTGCCTTGGAAAGCCTTTCGATGAAGTAGATTGAAATTCGGGTTAAATTAGAGCATTTTCATAAAAGTCTGTGTCAAATATGGATTTGAATAAATTGAGACAATAGTAAGAAAAGATACAAGTGTTCTTTCATGTTATATGAAAATTTTTCTTTGTAAGAATGATCTTTTTAATGTTTGCCACATTTTACTCTGTTGTCTAAAATATGTAGAATTCCTCCTGTGCTACTGTAATTGATACAGTCATGGTACTAAATAGAACAAGTCAGAGGTAAAATAAGCACACAGACAATTCTAATACAGTGCCTGAAGTGCTGAGGGTAGAGGTGGTGATGTTTAAGCTGGGCTTGAAGGATTTTTGACAAATTAGGGAGCGTACTCATAAAATTTTGGAGCAAGGTCATGAGAACAGTTTGGTTTTAAAAAATACTGTGGAGGATCATGGGGTTATCTGAATTAACCCCTGTCATTTATTCCAAGTAGATCCTCACTTTCCAGCAGAACATTCTTTAGGTGAGGAAGATGTATTGGAGGAAAATGTGGCATCCTAAATTTCGAAACTTTTAAGTCTAAATGTTTAGTGTAGAGTGATGGCAATCAACATTGAATTTTTTTTTTCAAGTTCCAAGTTAGTCTACATTTTCATCATCTTATAGACATATTAACTACAATTTTACTTTTTTTGCTGCTCAACATTTATGTCAATCAAAACTTCCAAATTCCCAGGTTCTGATTTTGATTCACTTCTTGTCCAGTTAGGCCACGCCTTGAGGATGTGTAAGGCAGCATTTTGGTAAGGGCATGCTGGGTCTCTGCGTGTCTGTGTTTCTCCTGTCCTCACATCTGAAGGACTGCTTGTCAGGATAGAATTGCTGTGTAATGCTTGGCTCCTCTCGGAGATCTGTTGATGATGGTCCATTGTCTTCTGGTGTCCAGATTTTTGGAGATATCTGAGCCAGCCTGATTTGGGGAGGCTTTGAAAATAACCTGTTTTCTACCTAGATACAGTAGAATTTTTCTTTTATAATTCAAATTTTTAAAGTTTCACCAAAACATGTTTTCAAATACTGGTCTTTCCCCATCTTCCTCCAGCCCCAATTACTTCTATAGCTACTACTTGGAGAGCCCTGTAATTTTACAGACAAGCTTTTCTTTAGGTCAGAGTAATTTTCTTCGATTATTTCTTTTATTTCTTAATTTTGCTGAGATTTCTATATCATATATTGACTGGATCCTTCTTTCATATCTTTTCCCTCTCCTTTTTATCTTCCTTTTTTCTTTTCCTTGTGTCCAGCTTGTCTTTTACTTTAACCCCAAATTTTCTAGATTCTTCAATCTGTTCTTCACTGCTTCCAACACATCTTAAATTTGTCACCTCCATGCAATCTTCTCTGATTCCAGATTGCTCTCTAGAGCAGTTTCATAGACATATTTTTCCCCCTGAATCTGGTGGAAATCACACATTAGAAAACTTCTCTGGTTTCTTAAAGAGAGGCGTTTTCTTTCACAGGAACAAATGTGCTCTGATTCTTCAAAGAATTTGCCTTCTTTTGGGTTGCTAGAGCTTTTCTTAGGAGCTGTGCTGCTTCTGTCAGCTCACATTTATAGAGGGAGAGCTATGCTTATACAGAATTGGGGAATGAGATGGGGGTCTATCAGATATTATAAAATTTCTATTCAAATATTTCAGTCCAATGAAAAAAGCAGAAGGGAAAACTATAGTCGTCATTCTACCCTCTACCAGTTCAGAAATCCAGCTGCCTAAGGAATGTGCGAGCTGGAGGCGATTGCAGCAGGATGCTCTTGTCTGTGCCAGAGTTCAGTAGCAGCAGCAGCCTGAAGTTTGTGGGGCAGTGCCCCCTGCTTGGCTGGGCACAGTTGCCTTCCTTAGGCGCCGATTGCATACAGCTTCACTCTTGGCCACTCATGTTTGTGTGATGTGCTGTTGGCATGTGGTGCGCTTCGTGGTGACACCAAGTGGGAGCCAGGTAGGTGAGACCCACCCTCACTACCCCCTTTATCCCTCTGAATTAGGCACTGTGAATAAGGTTTTGTTGGGATCTCTTCCAGACATTTTCCTGGCAGGCTAAAAAGCAGCTTGTTGACACCATTGATCCAATTGGCCTTTCTTCAAATTTGTCCCATCTGACCTAAAGCTACAAGAAATATTCTGAAATTTCTAGCTTGGGGATATCATCCTTCCATACTTTCCTGTGCAGACACAAGTTTCCCCTTAATTTTATATTCTGTGGTTTATTTTAATGTGACAGCAATACATCATTCAAGATATTTAAGATACTAATGAATTTTCCCAGAGTTCAAACCACTTTAGTAGCTTACAAATCAGTTCCTTCTGGGTAAGTATAGTTGCAGTGGAAGCTTCTGGACTTGCATACAGTCTGCAGTCTATCTTATCCATACTATAGCCAGTCAATAAATCTGGGTTTGGCCATGGGAATATATTGTGAATGTGAACATCAGCTAATTCTAGAGAAAAAGACACTATTTGAAATAACAGAATGGAATTTCTCTTGGGAGTGTGAATAATAACCATATTAGCTAACACTTACTGAATGCTTACTATGTGCCAGACACTGTTTTAAATGTTTTATGGATATTTGATTCATTTAATTCTCATAACAACTCTATGTTTGAGAATAATTTTATTATCTCTTATACTACAATTGAGGCATACAGGGGTTAAGTAACTTGCCCAAGGTCACAGTAGTAGAGCTGGGCTGTGAACCCAGATAGTCTGGCTTCTTGGTCCATGCTTTTGCACTCTCTATATTATACTGCATTTCAAAAGGTGGGAATGAGATTGGAGATCTGTGGTCTTCTGTTGCTAGTGTAAAGAGTTTGGATCTGTTAGAGCAGACAAAAGGGAGCCAATTGATATCTAGTAGGCAGGAAGATGTCAAAATGAAAAATGTCAAGATCTTAACATTCAGATAGTTGAAATGGGGAAGAGAAAAGACTACCTTGGGGCAATGCTTCCTCAGTATTATTAGTAGCAGCATTATCTTTAAAGCTCAGTGTTCGGCTTAAGTCTTTTACTCAGGCAAGTTTTCATTCACTCAGTAAACATTTATTCTTCTCTGGCCTTGTGTCAGCCCTTGTTCTGGGATACAGAGGGAAAAGCTGCAGTCTCTGCCCTTGAGCTCACAACCTGTGGGACACCAGTAGGTGTATACCAAGTGACTTTCAGTGAAATTGTCTCTAAGTGATAAATTGTGTGTAGCATGCCCTGGAAAATGGAGTTTCAGAATTTCAAAAGCATTCATGTTTTTTAATATTGTTTCAGTGTTTTAACAATAAAGAGGCTCATTTATTTCTAGTGTGTGGTCAAATTGTAGGTTCCTGACATCTATGTTAGATTAAGGTCAAAATCCATAGCCCAAGACCACACATAGAGTTCCAATATTGCTTGATTACACTTAACCCCCCCCACCCCGCTTTTGTTGATTTTTGTGTGTGTTCACTCATCACTCGGCATCTAGCTGAATCATAAAATGCTAAGGCAAGACATTTTTGGAGAATCCCTTGTGGGCTCTAAAAGGGTAATGAATGAGGCTTCACATATGGGAGACTTGATGAGTTTTCCAAAGCTCTCCATATCTGCCAGCATCCTTGGTTTTGGCTTCTCTGTTGCTCTCGTTAAGAAATGTGCGGTTACAGAGTTAAGCCTTCTTGGGCTGCACTCAGAGGCCTTATGTCTCCCGGGGACTGGGAGACTGTGGTACAGGAGTACGTCTGTGCATATGCTCATCCAAAGCCTCAAGACACATCAGACTGATAATGAACTTTACAGCCCCTTGTCTTGTGCTCTTAAAAAGTGCTGACCTCTGCCTTTAGACGTCAGGCAGAAATAATTTCTTGGAACTACATTTCTTCCCCTGTGGGTGGATATTAGAGTTTATTTTGGGTTTGCTATTATTGGAGCATAGAAAGGCTATAACAAATATGCCTTTTCTTGAGAACTATAAGAGTTTGATATAAATAAATCAGTGGTGTCTCTTGCCTCAAATGTATTAAAATATCCAGACTACTTAAAATTAACCTCTGATAACATTAGACAGTGTGCTTCTATGTGTGTAGTATTTTCATTAAGTCACTTTCTGTTTTCTGACACTTCCAAGCCCAGTTGTAGTATATACAGAAATTTGGAATGGGTTGGAGCATTGGATGTCCCCTTCAAGCCAAAGAGAGAAAATTGTATTTTAATACAGTAATTCATTCGGAGATATCCAGATAGATCTACCAGGCATTATAGAAGAATAAGAAAGTTTCTGTCATCAAACACAATCTGTTTGGGAGGTCAAATATGTTCAAATTTACTGTTAATCCCCTATTTTATAATTGAGAAAACAGAAATGTGAGCTTAAGGAACTTCTCCAGGGTTGCACATCTAGTAAGTGGTAGAACCAGGATTTGAACCCAGGAACCCAGAATCCTACCTCTTGGCCCTACACTATATTCCTCTCTATAAGAAGAAATGACATGGGAAAACCATATAGTTTGAATGTTAGTTAAAATGGATGGCAGAGAGCGATTATGCCCTGTTGGAAGAGAGATGGCAAGATAAAAAGGAGAGGAAAAATTACTGGAGTAGTTACAGTGTAGAAGAGGAAAGAATAACTTGGGTTTTGGAGCCAAGAGCATGGCGGAAGCAGAGCATTTGTGGGGGGGTGTGGCATTGGCCAGAGGGAGGGTTGAGCATAGTGGAATTTAAGGTTTGAAACTGGATTAAAAAAAGCCTTGAATGGGGGAGGGGGATCTGAAGAGTATGGGATCTTCAGTTGGCCATTGACAGCCATGACGGTTCTGTGTAGGAAAGTAAGCCAAAGCAATAGACCAGAAACTACCAGGGAAGTAGGCGTGAGAGAAGGGAAGGGGGGAAGTGGAGCTGGAAAGACCAGTTAAAAGACTGTTGAAATGTTCTAGATAAACAACGATCAGTGTCAGAACCTCTTCAGTGATTCGATTAAGCATCTATACATGTCAGTGTGCCCCAGGAGCTTGGCAAAGATGAAGGAAGTATTTAGCATGGTGCCTGGCTAAAGTAGGAACCAAAAAAGTGTTTGTTGAACTAAATTGGATTGAATAAAGGCATTGTTGTGGGGTGAATGCACAGAGATCGGCGATCAGCGTCAGTATTGTAGTTTTATAGCTCTTTATTTTAGTTTTGCAGCTCTTTGTTCAGTGTCACAGCACCTCTTTTTGCTTGCAAGCAAGGAGAGCACTGGGGAGCAAGAACTCCCAAGCCAGCGTCTCCCAGAACAAAGGAAAAGACCATCTTATGTAGCCTAAATTCCAGCCCTTCTCCCTCCCAGGTTCTCATTCAGGTCCTCTTATGTAAATGAGGGATGCTGTCCTGCTAATTTGGATTGGCTGATAATGGGACACAATCCGCTGGTCACTTTAGGAGACTAAATTGCCTCTGGCCCCTGGGGGAGGGATGTGAGACTGCTGTTATTTCATAGAGGGCGGGCCCAAGAAGCAAGCAGGGTAAATGGCAGGGGCTCTAGTTTCCAATGGACCATAGAGTTTCTAAAACAGTTTCTCAAGTGGAAAAGGGGAAAAGCTCAACAATTAAAAATGCTTAGGGTTCCCTGCAACAGCATTGGCCCTAGGAATGGAAAACAGGTCAATGACAAGGAAAACCGGAGAGGTAGCATTGACCGTGCTTGATGAGTGATTGTTTGGGGAGGTGGAGGGAGGGGAGAAGACACCAGCTTCTCCAGCTTGGGTGACCTCATCACTAACCAAGGCAGGGGGCTCATGGTGAGGGGCTTATCTGCAGGGATGCCCAGTGAGCTTGCATCAGGCCCTTTCCTCTCTGTGGGGAATCTTGATAGGCCATTGGCGCTTATTAAGTTTACATGTGCTGAGAGGCATGAATGCTGAGATTTTACTCTCTTGTCGAGCTTAGCATTTTAAGAGATACAGATGAGGTTAATATCAGGCTCATCTGTCATCTTCATTGTTGTCAAAGGAAGAGTAATTCTAGCTGACAATAGAATCACATAGAGAAGTTTTAGAAGTGTTCGTACTTTTTCAGAGAGACTTAGATGATTCTAATGTCCTGCCTTGCAACCATGCCCTTCAAGAAACATTGGGTTAAACAGTCATTTTATTTTTCTTATCATGAAAATTTATGTTTCCTTTAGAACGTCTGAAAAACATAGAGAAGTAGATTTTTGAAAAATTTGACGCTCTCACCAGCCTTGAGGTAAAGGCTATACACAGTCACTTTGCCACAGGTTTGCTGTTTTCGTGTCTGTGCCCGATACACCGTCTGCTGATTGTGAGCAAACAGAACACAAATCAGTGCAGCGTGGGGTTCCTGCAGGAGGCTGCCGTCAGCCGGCAGTTAGTAGGGATGGGGTCCTTTGGGGGCCATGTGGTGCTGGTTGAGCAACCCTCTCTTCATGTGTCCCAGGATTCATTTCTAGGGCTGCCATAACATTATCACAAACTGGGTAGTTTGAAAAACAAAGATCTATTATCTCAGTTCAGGAGGCCAGAAGTCCAATATCAAGGGATCAGCAGTTGGTTCCTTCTGGAGGCTCTGAAGCTAAAACTGTCCCACGCCTCTGTCCTAGCTCCTGGTGGTTGCTAGTGATCCGTGGTATTTCTTGGGGTGTAGGCACATCACTCCAATCTCTGCCTCCATCTTACATCATCTTCTTCCTTGTCTCTGTGTGTTCTTTTTTTTTCTTACAAGGATGCCAATTGTTGGATTTAGAGCCTATCCTAAATCCAGGATAATTTTATCTCTAGATTCTTAACTAGTTACATATGTTAAAGACCCTATTTCCAATTAAGGTTGCATTCTGAGGTTCTAGGTAGACATGAATGTTTGGGGGACACTATTCAATTCCCGTAGTCACTTGTGACTTATACGTGCCTTGGGTTAGGGGATACCAAGCATGGGAAACTGCCTTGACCTCTTACCCTAGCCTTGGGGTTCTCAATCTTTTCCTTAGTCCCAAAATAAGAAAACAGACCATAGGCAATTGAAATACTCTGGGTCTGGGGTTGACCCCAAGCCCATTGAAGATCTCTGCTTTCACCTGCTGAATTAACTGGTTCCAGGAAAGCAGGTTTGTGTGTGTGTGTGTGTGTGTCTGTGTGTTTGAATGTGGAGGGTGGGGTGAGACAGCAGAAAATACAGAGCAGTCAGATCTCACAGAATTTGTGACTTCAAGGACTGTTTCCATGGCTTGTAACTTTCTTTAGCTATCATTTTGCCCCTTGTTAATCTTTTAACATCTATAAAGGGAGTGATGCCTGGGCATGATCAAGACAGGAGATCATCCCGGTCCTCTACTCTGACCATTTAAACACTTAAAATGCACTTCAGAGCTTGTGGATGAAATCATTTTGTCTGGATACTTCATGTGAAATCTATATTGTGCCACTTGGGTGAAGAGCAAAATTCAGAAGTTGTGGCTGCTTATTATGCTCAAATACATGCCCAAAATACTTTTGGAGGGTGCTTGGATTGTAGCCAGACATGGCTCCAAATGTCTTGTCTGTGTGCAAGGAAGCCTTGCTCAGACCTTAAGATATTCATTGTTACACACATACCTCCTTTTAAGTAATGAATATTTCTTTGAGTAAATAAAATAATATATATATATATATATATATACACACATATATATATTTTTTTTTTTACAAGAGCTTGCTATTCATAGAGGCCTTATTATGAACGTTTGTATTGTAAATAATCATGCTATAATTGCTTTTGTATAATATAAAATATGTAATATTTAGTTTGTTTTAAGTATGGTTTCTGTGTTTAAAAGGGACTTAGAGCTCAGAGTTTCCAATCTTGATACCACCAGACGACGGCTCTCCCTCTGCTCCAAACAGCACACCATGCTGTGCTCTGGTGTTCTGTACCAGTCAGCTTGTTTTTTTGGAAGTCTTCCTCAGTGTCATGGGCACATATGGAGGCAGGCAGTGTACTGGCAAGAGCGCTGGAAATCTTGAGGTTTGAATTCCAAGTCTTCCACTCTTTGACTTTTGTAACTTTGGGCTAGATACTTATATTTTTCTTGCCTCAGTTTTCTCATAAGTAAAACGATAACAACACCACCTGCCTCGTAGGGTGGAGTATCAATTTCCTAGGGCTGCTGTAACAAATGACCACAGACTGGGTGGATTAAAACAACAGAAATGTATTCTCTCACAGATGTGGAGGCATGAAGTCCAAAATCAAGGTTCTGGCAGGGCCATGCTACCTCCGAAGGCCCTAGGGAAGATCCTCCCCTGCCTCTCCTGGCTTCTGGTGGCTGTTGGCAGTCCTTGGTGTTCCTTGGATACTGGCAGCTTAACTCCAGTCTCTACCTCCATCCTCACGTGGCCTTCTTGTGTCTCCTCCATGTTTTCAGACTACTCTCTCCTTGTAAGGACATCAGTCATTGGACTTAGGACCCAACCTAAACCAATATGAGCTCATCTTAACATGATGACATCTGCAAAGACCCTATTTCCAAATAAGGGCACATTCTGAGGTTCTGGGAGGAGGTGATTTTTCTGGGGACACTTTTAACCCAGTATAGGTGGTTATAAATTATTTATGGCACCTGGAAGGGACTAGCATATAGTAGAAACTCAACAAATCACAAGAAGCCACTACTGCATGAGGTGTGACTCTGTGGCACTTTGCATCTCATTGCTCCTTCCTCAGCTGACACGTGCTGTGCTTTGGTTATGCTGGGCCACCCTTGTCTTGCCTTCTTCACCATCTTCTGGAGAGCTCTAGGTTGCTCCCTGATATTTCTCCAGGATTTTGTCCCCCTGCTCCCATTTTTACTTTCTGCCATCATCCTGTGAATTCTAACATTCTTATAAATGACGCATCCAACACCCTGCCTCTGATCTATAGGACCATGCCCTAAACCTTGTCCTTACCTGTCCCTGTTCCCAGCGTCACTTTAGGTCCCCTCTCACTGGCACTTCTGCTCTCTCAGCCCTGGAATCTCTGCTTTAATGCCCATCTCTCCAGTCTCAGATCAGGGGTCAAGTCTCCCATCCTCTGCTCCCGTCTTACCCGATGCTTCCAGTGAGAAATCACATGGCACTGCCAAATGGTTTCTGTATAGAGTCATAATTTCTGCTCTCAGCCAGACCTCCATGCTGCTTGAGAACCCCTTGGCTCATTTCAAGTGGGTTTCCGTTCTCATTCCCCCAGGAGCTATTGGGAACGTTATCATTTGTCATGCTTACTTTGCATCCTGCTTCCCCGAGAAAACAAAAAAAGCCATAAATCACAAACTGTGACTTCCTCTCTACCACTGCACCTCTGTTCCTCCTCCACTTCACTCTCTCGGAGGCAGAACATGACTAATTTACAAAGATCGGCCTTCTGCTTGGATCCTCACTCCCTCTGCTTCCCCTTTTATCAGTTATCCACACACACACCCTTATATTTTTCACACTGACTCCTTTGCTTTCCTCAGTCTATGAACACATTTAAATCTTCCTCATCCTAAAAAGTTCCTTCCTTCATCTTCCTTTCCATTAAACTGCTTTAGCTTTCCCCTCTTGAGAGAACCAACTATACTGTAAATGGAGTGACTTTATACAAGCTTCTTAACCTCTCTGTGCCTCAGTTTTCTCATGCATATAATGGGCGAATAATAGTACCTACCTTGTAGGAGTATTAAGATTAAATCGTAATATAGTACAGTTCCTAGTACTGTATACATTTTTACATTTTAATTTAATTTTTTCATTGAACCTGTTTATAGGGTACAATTTGTTGTTTCAATACATGCATATATTGTATAATGATCTAATCAGAATAGTTAGCATATCTATCACCTAAGCATTTATCATTTCTTTGTGGTTATAAGGTTCAAGATCCTCTGTTCTGGCTACCTTGAAATACACAATGCAATATCATTAGCTATTGTCATCCTAGAGCACCTGCAATTATTCCTCCTAAGTGTAATTTTGTAACCTTGTCCTGGTCTGCCATCATTTCCCGGTTTCCCCCTCCCCACTCCCTTTTCCTACCTTTGGTAACCACTATTCTACTCTATTTTTCTCTTTTAAATTTATTTTTCTTAGTTCCCATGAAAATTGTATACATAATGGAGTACAATGATAATTAGGTTCATTCATACTGTGTGCAGTGGTCATATCAGGGTGCTTAGTATGCTATACATTTTTGGTTATTTTTGGTAGTAATAGCGTCCTCTCTGGGCTTTCTTAGGATTTAGTTCACAGCACTGGTCTAGCCCTGACAAACAACAATATAAGTAGTTATTGGATGTGTATCTGTCCTTAGAAGTCTGTGGGCTCCTTGAGGACTAAGATTATTTCCTATCACTCTTTTTAACCCTAGAACTTCACACAGTACCAAAGATACACACTCTCTCTTTCTGTCTCTCTCTGATTAATGAATGTAAATAAATGAGTGGTTGAAACCAATTCAATTGGATGGAATAGTTGCTCTCTCTGAAGGGTAAAATTGGTTTGACCTACTCCTAGACTTATCTCTGCCCCATGAGACTGTGCTTTTGCCTCATGTGACATGGTCTTTAAATATAGTCCCTCTGTATCTGCAGGGAAATTGCTTTCAGGATCCAAACAGATACCCTAATCCTCAGATGCCGAGGTCCCTTATATAAAATGGCATAGTATACACACATTCTCCTATATACTTTACATCATCTCTAGATGACTTATAATACCAAATACAATGTAAATGTTATGTTAATAGTTGTTATAATATATTGTTTTTATTTGTATTATTTTTTATTTGTTGTTGTATTGTTATTTTTTATTTTTCTTCGAATATTTTTGATCCACAGTTGGTTGATTCTGCAGATGCAGAACCTATGGATACGGAGGGCCAACTGTATAGATTATTGTTTTAACATTGGTCACCATAGTCAGAGGAAGGAATTTGGTAGGATTATAAAGAATTTAAACACGTTTGTAGACTGAGACAAAGGAGTCAGTGGAGAAGGGATTAATCAGTAGGGGCTCCCGAGGCAGGAGGAGGAAAAATAAAAGCTGTTTAATGAATGACTCTGAATTGAGCCCCTACCATCTGGAGGGCAGTGGGTGAGGGACTGGAGGTCTAGTGGGGAACAAGACAGGTGCTGGCCATTGGCCATGCCCTGGATCTCTAGGTCAGTGGAGGTTAACAGACCTTCACAGATACATTAGAAATACTGTTCAATTGCAAGTGTGCCAAGTGCAGTGGAGAAGCATGGGAGAGCCTAACAAGGAGCGCCACCCTGTGCCAATGGCCAGTGAGGGCTGGGGGGCGGGAGCAATGAGTGGGAACAGCTTGTTGCAGTGGTAGGGCAGAGGGCCTGGCCTGTTTCTGGATGGAGATGTTTATAATTATGTATTAATATCCGTGACACAGCATCCAGCATTTATGTGGGAAGGACCTCAGGAATCACTGACACAGTTCATTAACTGTGATGGGTTTCAGGATGAATAGCACCTGCATGTGTGAATAATCTGAAATAAAAATGTAGAGAAAGGGAAAACTCATTTTAGCTGAACTTATCAGTTGTATGGAAAACTCTCTATGAAACTGCTGGGCTTGTTAAAACTAGAAGAGGGGTCAAATATTTGTGTCATGATGTATTGGTAGTTTTCTGGGTTTTTCATGAACACCAGAAAACAGTNCTGTGATGGGTTTCAGGATGAATAGCACCTGCATGTGTGAATAATCTGAAATAAAAATGTACAGAAAGGGAAAACTCATTTTAGCTGAACTTATCAGTTGTATGGAAAACTCTCTATGAAATTGCTGTGCTTGTTAAAACTAGAAGAGGGGTCGAATATTTGTGTCATGATGTATTGGTAGTTTTCTGGGTTTTTCATGAACACCAGAAAACAGTCTTGTCAGGCATGGATCAACTTGGTGTTTATACTCTCTATTAAATGCTTCTTGCATTTTTCAATCATTGTGTCTTCTCCATTAACCTAAACATTGTTTAATTCAAGCGCTAGTGCATGATCCAGTCAAGAAGCTCTGCTTACCCAGCTGAAAGTCCTCTCTCCTTCTGTTGTGCTGATTCTCCATTTTGCTCACTTCACCATCTGTAATTCTGTGTTGTTGGCAGATTTCTGGTGTTGCTGTATTTTATCTCACAATGTACAGAAAATTTGGTAATAGTTATGCCAGTCATGTAAAAGGCACTAAGAAAATATTTGTTGAGTGAATGAATGAATGATAGGGACGGGTCTCACTTATCTGTGTAACATCTATATTACCTTGCACCATAGCTAGATATCTAAAAAGTACGGGCTGGTATAGTAAACAGGGAAAATATCATGTGGGTCTGACACTTGCCTATTTCTTGTCCTTTGTCTTAAAATGATGAGGTGTGTGCTATTTT